>NC_084590.1:42637012-42649004 GCF_033807715.1 Cololabis saira
AGACTTTGTGTTTTTGTGCAGGATTACTTTTTCCTCATTGGGCCTGACCTGTTCGCTCTGTGATGCAACACAGGAGTTGAGCGGACTCCTCCGCTAACGACGCCTTTTCTTTGATCCAGCAGCCTCAGACCAAAGCCTGAGACCTCAGACCAATTACACCGTCTGTCTGACGGCTACCTGACTACCAAGAAGTGATGAGATGAAAATTCTGATTCATTTTGAGGGCTTAAATTAAGTCTGGTACTGCGGCCCTTAAGGGACTGTATGCGTACGTACTTATGAAGTAAAAAGCAGCTCGATGGCTTTCCTAAAAATTAACAAATACTGCTGTAGAACAAAGCTGAAAATGATATTTCAACCAAAAGAAAAAAACTCCTTTGTGCTGCTTTTATTAAACATTAAATTAAACTGAGATGAAAGAATATTGAGCAGTTTCACTCTCAGGACCAGAGTCCAGACCATCGTGGATCCAGGACATTTAGACGCCACCTTGCTCTTCACTTAAAACTGTTTCTCTGAGGAACATCTTTGAGTCTTTTCTGTTGGTTTTTCTCTGAAGAGCAACACAGACTGAAGAGCACAACTCTGGATTTCCACCGTTTAAGTCTCTCAGTTTAAACGATGCATCAATGCTGCTCACAAGTGTTGGAGAGTTGCTACTGCATCATGACCCACTGGAGACGGGACCTGAAGCGGTACCCGACACACATGATCAGTGTCAGATGATCAGAAACGTCCCTATGGAGCTTTTGGTCAACTTTTATCCTCCATTGATCCAGTCTGTCCGGTACTTCTCCATCACTGTTTCATTTGGACTCGTCACCAGACGAGGTTACACTCTAATATTGTTGTGATGCTGATGTTATGGGGTCTTTTTTAATGTGTGTTTATCAAATTGACCTTTTTTTTAATTTAAAAAAAAATCAGAATTTAGAAGATTGGACCAAATTTAATTTGACTGCATTCCTGCTGTGTTACAAAAAAACATCTGAAACATCATGAATGTGAGTTTAAAGCCTAAATATAACAACAGTAAATATATACCTGTTTTATGTCGGCCTGCTATTATTGGATATAATTAACAGTGAAAAACAGCCTTTAAATAAAATACTTGGTTATTAAACAGTTCTGCAGAACATCTTGAGTTTTCCTTCTCTGGAGGAGTTTCCTCGGAGAGCGGATCGTGGAAATGTACTGAGCCAAAGAAAGTTTTTACATCCCCTACTGATGTCAACGTGGTGAGAAAAACGACTTTGGTGAGTCTACTACATACATTTACTTCATTTTCTGTCAAGACTTTGCTGATTCAGTTTGCACCTCTTTCCCTTTGACTCAATAAACTGTGGAAACATTTACACCACTTCTGAAAACAGCAACCCTGCTCATGTACTTGAAATGCTTTCATGTGAACCCACATGACCACAGCTGCATCAGGGCCCCAAACTCTCTGATACAACCAACCAAAAAAAAAAAGAAGAGAAAGAAGATAAATGGATCAATTGGAGCTTCACCACAAGAGAACGATTGTGGAGATTTAATATTTTGTTTGTTTTCTTTCCCCATTTGACAAAAAAACATAAATGATGCAGTTCAAATTCCCACATTTAGGGGGATTTACAGAGTTTGACATAGACAGGGTGCAATTAACCATCTCATCATGAACTCTATTCTGACTGGTAAATACATCTACTGATCAAGAATGTGAGCAACACTGGTTGATTTATAACATGATTTTAGTCTGACAACAAATTAAAACCATGACAAGCTGTTTCCAATATCTGACAACTATCATCGTATGACAAGATGCATGAAAAATGATTTATATAACTGAAATTATTTTGCAGCATAACGAAGTGTTTCTCAACATGTAACTGCAGGTTTAAATGCGCGGTGTGTCGCCCTCTAGTGGAGAACAGCGGCAACTGCGGGGTTCACTCAATGTAATCATGTAATGTACTTTATTTATAAAACACTTTCCAATTGCCTTTCGGTATGCTTTTAAACAAGTAAAAGATAAAAAGGAGGACAAATAACAACAATAAAAAACAATAAAACAATAAAATACAACAAAATCTAATAAGATAAAAGTTTAATCACACTACTGGGTGTTAAAAACATCTTAAATAGGTGGGTTTTAAAAAATGCTGAGGTCCTGCTCCACAGAACTCCTCAGATTCTGAGGTAACCACCACACTCACAGCTGACTTTATCATTGTACAGTGTTGCAGAAGATCTACATGATTGAGAAGCAAACAGCATTCTTAATATCGTGTTGTTTGTGGCTGCTTCCGGTTTTATTTGTTCACAACGGTCTTTTTCTTGTTCATTTCCTCCTCAGGAGGAGGTCCAGGGTCCTGATGGCCAGCCGGGATACCAGCATGTCCTGAAGCTGCCAGGGCCCTGGTGGAAGCCAGGAGTGTCCAGACACGCTCATCAACAAGCGGGGAGTCGTCTATCCGTCCAGACACCGGGACAGACGGTCCAAGGGTTCAAGGCAGCAAAAAGGAAGAACACTTCCTGTCCTGGGAAGGAAAGTCTCCAGCGGTGAGTTTCACTTCAAACAGCTCTGGTGCTTCTGTTGCCGTCTGTTGTATTTTAACAGCGTCTCACCTCCACTGTCTTCCAGCTGCCTTCTTGGACTCAACTCCAGCAAACACGCCAGATGCCAGCCGCCTTGAGGAGGCCGTTTTCTATGGAGCTAGAACAGTCTCATAATTCACAAATGTACACACCGATCCACAAATGCACAGGACAAAATTCACAAATGCACACGCCACGAGTGTCTGAACACTGACAATTAAAGGCTTGCAAATAAATAATGACTGGTGAACTTAAATTAATCTACCCTATGTGAATGCAGGAAAGTTAGAATTGCCATGTAGGCTACGGTAAGTACCAGAACATTTCCCAATGTTACATTATGTTACATTATTTTGAATAAACGGCCTTTCAATTAAGTGTGATGTAATTGTTGATGATTTGTTGTTGCAAATAAATGAATGTATGGGTATGCACCAACACTCTGCCAATCAGAACAAAGAAGACACACAGGTAATGGTCACTTCGCGGTAAAACAGGTCACAACTTTTCACCCCTTTCCCGGTAAGTCAGCATGATGTATTTTGTATCGATTAATTCATTGAAATCTCAAGATATATGATGGTTTCACGGTAGTTTTAAAGCTCAGTCTGCTATATTGTCAAAAGTGTCACTCTTGTATTTTTTTCCTCTTATGTAGCATGATACTCCACCATAATTAGCTGCACCACATGCCAGCTTAAAATTAAGTCGCTAGTCACTTCACGGTAAAACAGTTCAACTTTGCAACAACTTTTGCGCTACCTTAAAAATTCAGTCCGCTAGATTGTCAAACGTGTCGATGTTACATTTTTTTCTCTTATGCAGCACGCTAGGATCCCCTCAATTATAATGTTTGAAAAAATAATTCATTAATTTTTATTAGTAAGGATCATTTTAGATGTTGTTTTAAGATTTTATGCATAATGTTTATAGCCTGTACTATTTACAACATCAGCATTTAGTTTGTTTTCACAAAATGCAGTTTGATATTGTAAAACTTTATTTTACAGTTGTGGTCTGACCGTTGTGTTCAGAGGTGTAAATGCTCAGAAATATTATGTGTTTTATTGCAGGACCTTCTAGACTGTGACCTGCCTGAGACTTCAGGACCATAGACAGCGATGGTCACTGACCGACTGCTGTCAGTCTTAAAGGTACTATATGTAAGAAATTTGTAGATTTGTAGATTATTTATTTTTGAAAAAATGGGACATGCTGATGCACATATTCATGTGAACAATGTGAGATTATAGCCGTATGGCAGGTTGGTTTTGAACATAGAAATCACATTATTAATAAAACACACAAAGTTACGTGTTGAGTGCATATTATATTGCAACTTGCCCAATTGCACACTAGATATAAAGTGCTATTTTAATTTGCACAATTCTCAATACATATTACAATAATTAAATACCAACAATGTTAATTTTATTATACTGTGAGAACTCAGCTGTACAGAAATATAAAGTGCATGTTGCATTGCACATTGCACTACTGCCTAAGAATAAAATATTTATACCAAATTATATTTGTGTTCTCGCAGGTTGAAGATGAATTTCCGCATAATGTTGATTCTACTGTCCACACTCTGTATGATATGTGCTGGACAAGGCGTACGCCCAATGGATGATGAGACCTACAGTACTATAGTTAAGTATTGTAGAACCTTCTAATCAAATTCCCTTTTTGGGGGGAATTTGATGTCCCGGTTGCAGACAGGACGAAAACTCAACGGTCAGCTTTGGTCAGAGTATGGAGAAATAGGGACAAGTATTCCTTGAGTGATGATGGAAAGTCCATTTTGTGCAACAGGAGGTTAGTCGTGAAGAAATCTGATATCCCAGAACTAGCTAAGAGAGGATTTGATAACACCAAAGGTTCTAATGCGTGAAAGGTAAACATCAGACTGAGAGGAAAGTACTCTGGATTGAGTGAGAAAACGGTTCAACAAGCATTCGATTCATCCAGACAGTGCCAGTTGCTGAGAGCAAAATTCCCGAACAGACCACCTCTGAAGCCAATAACAGCCAAACATGTTCAGACAAGACACCAGATTGACCTAGTTGACATGACAGGATGGAAAATTACCCATGACAGATCAATCTACAAATATATCCTCACTGTCCAGGATGTGCTTAGTAGGTATGTGTGGCTGAAACCATTAAAGGAGAAGAGCAGTCATGTAATCGCTCAGCATTTGGCAGACATCTACATGGAACATGGACCACCTAAAGTCTTACAACATGACCAGGGATGTGAATTCAAAGGTGCAGTAAAAAGGCTTATGCAAACCATGCATGTCAAGGTAATCCAAAGCTCACCATATCACCCTCAAAGCCAGGGGAAAGTCGAGAGAATGCACAGGGCATTACGAAAGAAGTTACTGTATGACCTCATACATATGAAGAGACAAAGGGTGAACTGGGTCAGTCAACTTCCTAAATATGCTCAAGTCCTCAATGAAGATCCCAAACGACCCTTGGGTTGGATGACACCATTCGAAGTTTATTATGACCGTAAAAGCAATAACATACTGATGGATCAAGGCACCCAACCATCACCGCACATTGTAGAGGGCTGTACGAATAATGCAGACACAGTGCTTCCTTCAAAGAAAAAAAGGGATTTATTTGAAAAAAAGAGAAAAGAGAAGAGAAGAAGAGCAAAAAATGCAACTAAGAATTGTAACGAGCGAATGGTTCGCAGAGCATGTAACGCAAATCCTCCATCCATCTAACATGTTAATGATGAGGTTTTGGTAAGAATTAGGTGCAAGACCCACAGATTGACAAAGAAACATGCTATTCTGAATGGAATCATTATGAAGAGGAATCTGAGACTGTCAAAGTACAAGGTTAAATTCTCACCTCCAGGGAAAGCAGATTTTACACTCAAGTGGTTCTCGGTGGAAGACATCTGCAGTGTCATCAGACATGAAGAACGGAGGCGACAAAGCTCAAACCAAATAAAGTACTTGATCCCTTATACACGTGAGGACCGGTTAGAGTTGTTTAGGTCATCCAGTTACTCCATACAACTGGATCCACAGCCCAATGGTGATTGCCAGTTTGCAGCACTTGCTGACCAGTTGATGCACTTTGGGATATTTCAGTCAGCTACAACCCTTAGGCAAGAAATTGTCATGGATTGGCAGACAATACAAGGAATCCATATTGCTAATCATGTAGAGGGTAACTGGGATGCTTACCTACATAGCATGGGTCAGCAAGGCACATACGGAGACAATATCACACTGCAAAGAGCCTCTGAACTGTTCAATGTTCAGGTGCTAATAATTTCAAGTCTTGGTCCAGATGCCACAACTCTCATAGCACCTTCAAACATGTATGATGAGAATTTGCCCCTTGTAGTTCTAGGTCATATTGCAGAAGGACAGGGGGATCATTATGTTAGTCTACATGGACCGGTTAGCCACTACATTTAATCAATCCAGCAGGCAGAAAGCGAAAGATTGCACTGTCACAGTGGAGCTCCATGTGCTGAGCTCAGTGATGCCGAACTCTCCAGTCCCCACCAGGTCGAAGTTTCCAGTCCCCACCAGGTCGAAGTCTCCAGTCCCCACCAGGTCGAACTCTCCAGTCCCCATCAGGTCGAAGTCTCCAGTCCCCCCCTCTCGAAGTCTCCAGTCCCCCCCAGGTTGAACTCCCCAGTCCCCCCCAGGTTGAACTCTCCAGTCCCATCAGTTTAAAGTCTCTAGTCCCCACCAGCAGCGAGGCAGAACCTGATGCTCCCCCAACGCTTCCAAGAGAAATCATCTCTATCATTATTAGATGCACCCTTGATTTGGACATGTCCATGATTGGCAGATTTAATAGAGTGTCGCCACTGTTTAGGGAATTAACAGAAAGACACCTTCCCTGGATTTATATCAGGCCATCATTGTCTGACCAACTTAATATGGACAGTCTCATAACGTGGACACGTCAGCGTTATGAGACTATACAGAGCAGCTGGTCGGAGCAATGGGTTAGCACAACAAATCAAAGACCTTTTCTCCAAAAATAATAGGTGGGCGAGAGCTTAGATGACTCTGACCTATCTCGCTTATGGGCGCTACGAAGTAAAAGACTTCTTTTGGAAGTAAAATGGTATTGGAAGTATCCAATACTTTATCCTCTTATTTGGTCTTTTTTGTTAATTTTTTGTTAGTCATTAATTGGCAGCAAGCCTTTAATTTTTGTTTGTTTTGAGCAACATTTTAGTTTTTCTTTGGCTTACAATATGCAGACATGTTTTATTTACATTGTTGTACTAACCTCTTTAGAGAGTTCTATTACTGTCCAACCTGTTTTGGTTTGTCGATAGTGTTAATAACAACAGGTACCCTTTGGGTCTCAGTGGATGTCAGGGGCTTCACTGAGTGTTTTGTTTTGCTTTTTGCCCTCCTTACCTGGATTTTGCACCCGTGGACACTTTTCTTTATTTATTTTCACTGGTTCAGCAGCAAGTGGAGCTTTAGCCTGTTTTTGCTCAATCTGTGTTTTTTGCACTTTGCAATAAAAGATTTTCCAAAAAATCAGGATTTTATTGTTCATTTGTATACACAACACTTGATAAGATGAAAATAGGCAAGAATCTAAAGAACAAGAATATGTGGCAAGAAAATGTCGGCCTGTTGAAGACATTTAGGGCCCGATTTACTAAGATCCTAAATAAAGAGTACTAAATTGCGTGTGCACTGAAAAAGTTTGCGCGTGCTGTTTGCGTGTGTTTTGCGGGTGATCAACTAAGATTGCGTGCGCAATTGATAACAGGTGCAAACAGCAGTATTTAAATGAGGTGTTGCGTGTCTTAAGGTTTGCGAGCGCAAACTCTGCGCCATGGAGAGTCTGGATGGAATGCACAGTCACAAGTCACAAGCGCAAAATGAAATTTGACGAGTTGGAGTTAGAGATATTAGTGGAAGAGGCAAATAAACACATTAATGAACTACAGCAAAGAAATTTAAACATTACCAAAAGAAACGCAATATCGGAGAAAACCTGCGATAGAATAAATGCAGTTGGTAACACAAAAAACTGAAAAACGGCTGGTTTTTCATATTTCAATTTTAGGCACAGATCAAAAATACGAAATAGAAAAACGGGCCACAGGACCGAATTTGATTTTAATATTGAATTGGTCGGGTTTGCGTGACCCGGCGGTGCTCGGCATGATCTGAGGAGAAAAAGACAATCAGACACAGAGCTGGAGAGCGCTTTGATTCAATCTATTTATGAGTTAAGTTTTTATTCAGATGTCCACAGTATATTGCAAATATTATGTATTATATAGCAAACACTGACAGTAAATGTGTGACAGACGGGACCATCATATGGCTGAAAGAAGAGAAATGTTCAGAACAGCGCACAGAGCGCACACTAAAGGCTGATTTATGGTTCCGCGTCACACCAACGCATAACCGACGGCGTAGGCTACGCGGCGACGCACACCCCACCGCGACCCTACGCCGTCGATTTAACGCAGAACCATAATTCAGGCGAAGCTGCAGTCTCTGCGCTGATCCTGACACAGCGGGTCGGAGCGGATTTGGTCATGATGTTTAACCTGTGTTTTGTGATTAATAAGCACGGGTTTTAATTAAATGTAATTTACGAAGGATGATTTCACGTTCAATAAGATAAATAATCAATAAAATACAAAGTTTTGGCACAAAGGCTTGGCCTGCTTGTGGGCGAGTGGAGGGGGGCACATTAAAAGAAGGTGGCAAGATATAAGGCGGAGAACTAAAGAAAAAGTGGCCTTTAATAAAACTTGTGCAAACATTTTTAAAATAGCATGCAGCAGAATAAAGACTCTCTCTCTGCGTATTCTTTGATTTTGGATGTCGCCTCCTTGCCACAATAACGGCAGCAGCAGATTAGCACCTTCCTTTCGAACGTATTAAATACAGACGCAATCACAATACGCGCAATTACTTTCAGGCTTGGTAAATCTCATTGCACGTGGTAAATGGAGCAATTTGCATCTTCCCCTCCCAGTATTTAGGATTTCTGCCGGGTACGCCCCATATTGATTATTCATCAGGGCAAAAGTACTAAATGGATTGCGTGTGCAATTTTGCGCATTTCAGAGACGCAGTCATCTTTGCACGCTGTTAGTAGATCAGCTGGCACTTTGGTTTGAGGGTGCTGTCAAGTTTGCACACGTTTTAACACACGCAAACCTTTAGTAAATCGGGCCCTTAGTGAGCAACTTGTATAAGCAGAAGATTTTTAATATTCATGTTTTTTTTTCATTCAATTAGATTCAAATTTGCTTCAATAGTGTAAATATCACAACAATATTGCCAAAGCATCAAAAATAAATGAATTTCATGAATTAAATCAAGAAAAGAGTTGCATTGTACTGTTAAAACTTGCTCTGTTTGTGAGCGTACAATGTGTGTTTTAGTTATATTATTGTATGTGTGATTTTGTATATGTGTGTATATGGGGAAGAAATAATCAAAATTAAAGCTGCAAGCAGCGATGAACGGGCCCTCGCACTCACGGCCACCACCCCCCATAAGCATATCACAAATGACACCACCCACGACTTTCTATGTCAAACCATTCAAAGGTTATAGCAGAAAAATGGGACAACCAATCAGAAGAAGGGGCGGGGCTAATTTTCACCAATTATGGTCAAGGACTCAATACAGAATCCCATGACACCACCCACAACTCTCTATGTCAAAACATTCAAATGTTATAGCAGGAAATAGGGACAACCAATCAGAAGAAGGGGCGGGGCTAATTTTCACCAATTATGGTCAAGGATTCTATACCGAGTCCCATGACACCACCCACGACTCTTTATGTCAAACCATTCAAAAGTTATGGCAGAGAAAAGTATTCTAGGGGGCGCTGTTGAGCCGTTAGGCCACGCCCATTAATGCAAACCATGAAATATCAAATTTATCGCCAGGCCTGGCTTGCATGTGAAATTTGGTGACTTTTGGAGAACTATCAAATATGGACCAATCAGATGAAGGGGACGCGCGCTTTTTCGCGTCTAGCGTCGCTACTTTAACACTTTTGAAAGAGAAAAGTATTGCGCGTAGTCGCAAGATGAAGACGCACATTTTGAGGTATAACACACCTGGGTGCACGTTACGGTTCGGGCCGTATTAATTGCCGAAGGAATGGCATAAATTGCGCCAAAATTACACAATAAATTAAAAATGGCTGACTTCCTGTTCGGTTGCGGCCATGGCGCCAAGAGACTTTTCTTTAAGTTGCAACATGATGCAGGTGTGTACCGATTTTCATGCATGTACGTCAAACCGTATTGTGGGGCTTGAGGCACAAAGTTTTCCGGTGGGCGCTGTTGAGCCATTTTGCCACGCCCATTAATGTAAACCATGAAATATCAAATTTATCGCCAGGCCTGCCTTGCATGCAAAATTTGGTGACTTTTGGGGAACTATCAAATATGGACCAATCAGATGAAGGGGGGCGCGCTTTTTGCCGTCTAGTGTCGCCACGTTAACACTTTTGAAAGAGAAAAGTAATGCGCGTAGTCGCAGGATAGAGACGCACATTTTGATGTATAACACACCTGGGTTCACGTTACGGTTCGGGCCGTATTAATTCTGGAAGGAATGGCTCATATTGCTCCAAAATTACGCGATTAATTCAGAATGTTTAAAATGGCCGACTTCCTGTTAGGTTTCGGCCATGGCGCCAAGAGACTTTTCTTTAAGTTGCGACATGATACAGGTGTGTACCGATTTTCGTTCATGTACGTCACACCGTATTCTGGGGCTTGAGGCGCAAAGTTTTTTCGGTCTGAACCAACCAGATGAAGGGTGGGCGCGCTTTTTGGCGTCTAGCGTCGCCACGGTAACGCTTTTGAAAGAGAAAAGTAATGCGTGTTGTCGCAGGATGGAGACGCACATTTTGATGTATAACACACTTGGGGGCACGTTACGGTTCGGGTCGTATTAACTGCCGAAGGAATGGCATAAATTGCGCCAAAGTGACACGATTAATTAAAAATGGCTGACTTCCTGTTCGGTTTCGGCCATGTCGCCAAGAGACTTTTCTTTAAGTTGTGTACTGATACAGGTGTGTAGCGATTTTCGTGCATGTACGTCAAACCGTATTGTGGGGCTTGAGGCACAAAGTTTTCCGGGGGGCGCTGTTGAGCCATTTTGCCACGCCCATTAATGTAAACCATTAAATATCAAATTTTTCGCCAGGCCTGACTTGCATGCAAAATTTGGTGACTTTTTGGGCACGTTTAGGGGGGCAAAAAGGCCCTCCTTTCGTCAGAAGAAAAAGAAAAAAAAAATTCCTACAGATACAATAGGGCCTTCGCACTGAAGGTGCTCGGGCCCTAATAAATAATAAAATATAATAATAGTAATAATAATTTTATTAAAACAATTGTGATTATCACAATTATGTTATCTTTTTTTTATTAAAATAAATTATAATTTCATCATTACAGATTCCTTTAATGTATTCAAATGTTTCTCTTTGAATAATAATTTTTCCACAAAAAAAAATATTATCTTGTTTAAATCTTGAAAATGACATCTACATCTTTTCCCCTCATTAAAAGAAGAAAGAACAAACAACAAGAACCACAAAGATCATTATTTTGTCTCATATTAGATTTGTGGGAAAGTATTACATTTACAGGTTTTCACCTTGCCACATATGTAATAATTTCCTGCAAATGTAATTACATTTGCAGGAAATTCAGTATTAAGTTTGGAGTAAGCAAATGTTATTACATTTGTGGGAAATGTATTACATTTGTGGGATTATTACATTCAAAGCTGCAGATTTGTATTACGTTTGTGGTTTATTATGTTTGTGGGCTGTTGTTACTTTTGTGTAACAGACCACGATTGATATGTTGCCACTATCTGTATTGGAGCGGATAAATGTTGATGATAATGTGGAATGGGACTCTGGTTTTTTAATTTAGAAAACATTTTATGTGTTGCCAGTTATGAGTTTTATGGCTCGTTGGTCTAGTAGTATGATTCTCGCGTAGGGTGCGAGAGGTCCCGGGTTCAATTCCCGGATGAGCCCCAGTGACTTATGTAAGTTGTAGTTTTCTCCTCCAAGTAGCAAAACTCATAGGACTTCAACCAGGCAAGTGCTGTGCCAGAAAGTCCCACCTAGTTCTTCAACCGGTCTATCAAGGTATTATGGTCAAATATGTCAAATGCAGCACTGTGAGACCACGTTTGGAATGTTGCCACTATCCGTATTGGAGCGCATGTCATTACGGACTTTAACTAGAACTGTCTCAGTGCTGCGATGTGAAGGAGAACATCAAAACAGTTATTTAATGTTAGGAGTTTGTACACACGTTGAAAAACAGCTTTTTCTATGATTTTACTAAGAAAGGGGAGGTTTTATACAGGCCTATAGCTGTTCATAAGTGA
>NC_084590.1:42649504-42668504 GCF_033807715.1 Cololabis saira
GTGTCATAAGTGTAGTTTAAAAAAAAAAACAAAGCAACAGGTATGAAGTTTTAAAAGACTAAAACTGTCATTTAACACATTATAAAAAAACGTAAGAGGAATCGTTATCCAATTTCATGTGAATTGAGCTCCTCCTTCACTTCTATGGGTGAGAAGTGCAGGGGTCGAGCTCGATTCCCCACTCGGACTCTGGGCGTTGGCCTCTGCTGTAAGGTACAGTTAAGTTTTGTGTCCCTAGGGGTTGATTGCAGAGCTAATGTTAAAAAGGAGACCTCATTTGGGGAATTGGGGGGGGAAAACTCTGGGCTCCTCCACAAATGAATTGTCTGAGGATATCCCAGCTTTTCCCCTCTTCTCTGAAACAATTGGCGAATCAGAGGACAATTCTGATGCAGGCCTCTTGGTTTGCTGGGCCCCGGGGAGGGAGGCATCATCGCTATCATCCTGTGGTTGGACTTCTCCACATTCTGAACTAGCTCCGCCCTCTGCCTGCATCACATCATCTTCCTCGGAACTCTCCATTGGTGTGAGTGTTGCAGGCCCCTCCCCTGCTCCCGCCTCACCTGATCCCTCTCCTCCAATCACAGGATTTGGCGGGAGATTTGAATTTTCCTGCCCAGCTTCTTCAATTAGCTCAATTACCGGTTCCTCTCGTCCGTTTTGTTTGTCCTTTTCTGCGTCCTTTCCCTTCGCAGCTTTCAGTTTGTTGGCAAAAGATTTTGGGCAATCTCTGAAGAGGTGGTTTGTCTCCCCACAAAGATTGCACTTTCTGCCATTGGTGCACTCCTCAAAGGTGTGCCCAATTTCTCTGCATTTCCCACATACTACCTGCTTACACGCTTCTGCAAGATGCCCATGCTCGCCACACTTGCGGCAAAGCTTGGGCTGACCCTGATAGTGAATATAGCCCCTGTTGTTACCCAGAACTATCACTGATGGCAGATGTTTCAGGCCTTGAAAGCCCTGGGGGTCTTGCCATTGTTGGATGGGGACCCTCCAGGCACAGTTCCAAATGCCATCTTCATCTCTCACTTTGATAGCCTGGCTTTTAACAGTGCAATATCTCCCCAACCATAAACAAATGTCATCTGCATTGACAGTTTCATTGAACATTCTGACAATAACCGTTTTCAAGGTATTGTCAGTCAGTTTCTCAACTTCAAATGCATCAAACTGGGGTTTCACATTTTCAAAGCGTGTCCAAAACTCTTTTAGTAGCATGGCAGTACGGAAACTAAGGTCAAAGCCTTTGTTAAAGGGTAGGGTCAAAATGCAATTTAACTGTTCCGGGCTAAAACCCAAGGCTTTCTGGACAAGTCTCCTGGAGAAGTCTAACCTCGACATCTCCAGGAGCTTTCCATCCACAACCTTAAGGTTGAATCGGACACTGTGGTGCCTCCGCATGCCGGCATGGCTAGCCGACATGGTGGAGGCACCACCTGTGAAAAGGCTCAAAAGAACTAAAACCTTTAAAAAGCAATAAAAGCCCTAAAACCGTAATACTAAAACAAATAGACAATAAAATATACAATAAGTGAAAGAACAACACTTACCTTACATCACGACAATGATTTCCTGGCTGTGAAGATCTAGCAACTATACTCAGTTGAAGCACTTCACATAAGGAAAAAAAAAGAGAATAGTCTCCCCAAAGAAAGAAGGAACCAATGCCACAACAGGCAAGGATTCCCACTAACAGCAGGAGGCGATCGCAGTCTTAGCCAAAAGGCCGAGAAGCGATAACTCCAAAGTGTTGCTTGACCGCAGCGCCTTCCTGGCACGGCGTGCACTTGTGTCGGTTCCCTTTTTCCCAAACGCCTAGATGGCCGGCTCCCTTTGCAGCTCCGCCCTCTGACACGCACCTGTAGCAGGCTCACCTGAGGAAATGGTTGAAGTGGAAATGAAATAACAAAAAGGAAAGGAAAGAACTGAAGAACAAGACACAGGCCGTTTTCGAATTCGCATACTGTACTACAAGTATACACTGATTTGGCCAAAGTGTAGTAAGTAGTATGCTGTATGTGAACAGAAGGAAATCTGCAGTGTGCGAAAAATACCCGGATGTTGTACTGATCTGGAAAAAAATCTGCAGCATGCTTCAAACAGCCTACCTCGCTTACAATATCCCAGAATGCAATGCGGCCTCGGCCGGGCAGCGCTTTTTTCTTTTTTTTCTCAAAGCTTTATTGAGAAAACAGCTGCAATCGGACAGTGATGTGATGTGAAGGCAGAAAGGACTAGTTACACCGTGGAGAGGGAGAAGGAGGAATATAAATGTAAGTAACTTTAATATATAACCTTTTTAATTCAATTTAGTGTAAGGACAACGATTAAAAATTGTGGGTTTTTAATAGTATGTTAGGTTTTTGTTAGTTATCTTAGCTAAGTTATCCGTAAATAAAAGTGAACTAAGTGTTATGACAACGTTATATATCGGTAGTTCGTTGTCTTTTCATGAAATAACTACTTTTCATTGCTGTGTTTTGACAGAGAATTTGTCCGGGAGCTGAAATAAATAGATGGAGAGAGAGCGACTCGACAGAGAGGAGAACTTGTTAATAATACAATAAAATTAACTTCAATAGACTGATATGTTCATTTCAATACATTTATTAAAATCCATTTCCATCCCTTATGTCATTTCATCAATGAATGTGGTTTTACTGCTATTTCAACATTTAAGATAAGATAATCCTTTATTAGTCCCACATCGGGGAAATTTGCAAAATATAGCCCGACTGGAATGGAACCCCCGTTCGCTGTATGAAAGTCGCTAATCAACCCATTGAGCTATAAGATATACACCTCTGATCTGTCTGTGGTATATATATATATCCATCTAGTAACAACACGAAGCTTCACTTTATATTCAGACAAACTAACGTGACAGCTACAACTGTTAGATTTAATCTATTAAACCAACATTTATTTCCTAAATGATTTATTTCAGCCGGTGACAATTCTCCACAGGGCTGCAGGTTTCTCCCCGGGATGAGGCCGTGGGTTGACCCGGCGATCGCCTCAGTTCTCCGGCCGTGAGCTGCTGATGCAGCCGGACCGGCGGCTCTTTTGATTCCCGAAACATCGGATCAAATTTCTACGCCTTACTTTTACGCCTGAATGTTAAAAGATGTTAAAACGTAATAGAGTGGCATATTAACAGCGCTACAGCTGGAATTACAACAGCTTCTAGTCCAGTGTTTCTCAATCCTGGTCCTCCTGCATGTTTTAGATGTTTCCCTGCTTCAGCGCACCGTGATAAAAGTACGTGTGTCATCAACAGAGTTGTGCAGACCTTGGTGACAGCTAATTAGGACCTTTAATTAGAATCAGGTGTGTTGGTGCAGGGAAACATCTAAAACATGCAGGACAGGGGTCCACGAGGACCAGGATTGAGAAACACTCTAGTCTGCTTTTAAATCTCATCTTTCGCTGACGTTTTGGTGCGAGATGCATTCTGGGATACACTGTAGCACACTGCTGTGTGAACGGTCTGCTGGAGCAGCGTACTGAATCCTTCATTCAGTAGGCAGTATTCAGTGCATACTTTGCAGTATGTAGCATATAGTGCGGTAGTGTCTGAATTCGAAAACGACCACAGACAGCAACATTAGCTTGCCCTGAGATTTCAGTGGGCAAACTCAGACTGACCTCTTGGTCACAGCTTTTTCTTTTGCACAGTCTCAAAAAAGCTCGGCCGTTAGACCGAGCCCCCAAAAATATGGTCAACTCATTGACGTTACTCTCCACGGAAGTCTTTAGTAAAAGGCGAAAGACTTGTGCGTTATGAAGAGAAACACGAGCAAGTACGGAAAAGTGCACGGGAGCGGCAGCCTAGGCACGTGAGCCGCGTCACTGTACTCCTGGTGAGCTCTACGGATCCCCGGGGCCACGCCTCTTCGGCCTGACATCGTCCTATTATCGAAGGCCTGGCCGGCCTCAGGCGCAGGACAGAGATTTGCTCCTCCCCCTTCGGTGGCACCACCAGGGCCGTATTACACGTTTGTGACGTCGCCTCTTCTTTTTCTTCAAGCTGAAGCTGCAAGGAACAACACCGCCTGAGGCAAGGCTCGGTGCTCCTCAGCTGCTGAGCCACTGCGTTATTTTATTATTTTTTTTACAAGAGAAAGAAAGCGAAGCGTGCACCATTCCCGGCGGCACTGCAGTACCGGGGCGATGCTTGGAGAGAACGGAGCTAGCTCCTTTTTCAACTCCCGCTGCCAAAAATCGGCTTAATATGTTGTCCTCATATAGAGGACATATCAGATATTAAACTGATAAGAACAGATACTACACTTGATCTTAGCCAAAAGGCCGAGAAGCGATAACTCCAAAGTGTTGCTTGACCGCAGCACCTTCCTGGCACGGCGTGCACTTGTGTCGGTTCCCTTTTTCCCAAACGCCTAGATGGCCGGCTCCCTTTGCAGCTCCGCCCTCTGACACGCACCTGTAGCAGGCTCACCTGAGGAAATGGTTGAAGTGGAAATGAAATAACAAAAAGGAAAGGAAAGAACTGGAGAACAAGACACAGACAGCAACATCAGCTTGCCCTGAGATTTCAGTGGGCAAACTCAGACTGACCTCTTGGTCACAGCTTTTTCTTTTGCACAGTCTCAAAAAAGCTCGGCCGTTAGACCGAGCCCCCAAAAATATGGTCAACTCATTGACGTTACTCTCCACGGAAGTCTTTAGTAAAAGGCGAAAGACTTGTGCGTTATGAAGAGAAACACGAGCAAGTACGGAAAAGTGCACGGGAGCGGCAGCCTAGGCACGTGAGCCGCGTCACTGTACTCCTGGTGAGCTCTACGGATCCCCGGGGCCACGCCTCTTCGGCCTGACATCGTCCTATTATCGAAGGCCTGGCCGGCCTCAGGCGCAGGACAGAGATTTGCTCCTCCCCCTTCGGTGGCACCACCAGGGCCGTATTACACGTTTGTGACGTCGCCTCTTCTTTTTCTTCAAGCTGAAGCTGCAAGGAACAACACCGCCTGAGGCAAGGCTCGGTGCTCCTCAGCTGCTGAGCCACTGCGTTATTTTATTATTTTTTTACAAGAGAAAGAAAGCGAAGCGTGCACCGTTCCCGGCGGCACTGCAGTACCGGGGCGATGCTTGGAGTGAACGGAGCTAGCTCCTTTTTCAACTCCCGCTGCCAAAAATCGGCTTAATATGTTGTCCTCATATAGAGGACATATCAGATATTAAACTGATAAGAACAGATACTACACTTGATCTTAGCCAAAAGGCCGAGAAGCGATAACTCCAAAGTGTTGCTTGACCGCAGCACCTTCCTGGCACGGCGTGCACTTGTGTCGGTTCCCTTTTTCCCAAACGCCTAGATGGCCGGCTCCCTTTGCAGCTCCGCCCTCTGACACGCACCTGTAGCAGGCTCACCTGAGGAAATGGTTGAAGTGGAAATGAAATAACAAAAAGGAAAGGAAAGAACTGGAGAACAAGACACAGACAGCAACATCAGCTTGCCCTGAGATTTCAGTGGGCAAACTCAGACTGACCTCTTGGTCACAGCTTTTTCTTTTGCACAGTCTCAAAAAAGCTCGGCCGTTAGACCGAGCCCCCAAAAATATGGTCAACTCATTGACGTTACTCTCCACGGAAGTCTTTAGTAAAAGGCGAAAGACTTGTGCGTTATGAAGAGAAACACGAGCAAGTACGGAAAAGTGCACGGGAGCGGCAGCCTAGGCACGTGAGCCGCGTCACTGTACTCCTGGTGAGCTCTACGGATCCCCGGGGCCACGCCTCTTCGGCCTGACATCGTCCTATTATCGAAGGCCTGGCCGGCCTCAGGCGCAGGACAGAGATTTGCTCCTCCCCATTCGGTGGCACCACCAGGGCCGTATTACACGTTTGTGACGTCGCCTCTTCTTTTTCTTCAAGCTGAAGCTGCAAGGAACAACACCACCTGAGGCAAGGCTCGGTGCTCCTCAGCTGCTGAGCCACTGCGTTATTTGATTATTTTTTTACAAGAGAAAGAAAGCGAAGCGTGCACCGTTCCCGGCGGCACTGCAGTACCGGGGCGATGCTTGGAGTGAACGGAGCTAGCTCCTTTTTCAACTCCCGCTGCCAAAAATCGGCTTAATATGTTGTCCTCATATAGAGGACATATCAGATATTAAACTGATAAGAACAGATTTTTTCTTTCGAAAAGATTTATTGACACTGGATCATTGGATCATCTCAACATAAGCTTCCAAATTTCACATTACACTTTTACAACATACATATCACCATTACATGCAACAATGAAATAAATAAGCAACCTTAAAACCTGTTTTCTAAACAATTGTAATAGGTAAAAACGATAAAATCCACATTTCCTTAGGTAAAAGGCTTATGGTCCAGTGTGAGTGACTACGTTCAATGTCCATGTTTAGTCTTTCAAGAGTGCGTTAGATAAAAACTTGTCCAATCCCTTCATTGTACAGAAGCGGGGTGAGTCCCTACCAATGATGACTCATTTCGTCGACCCAAACAGTAGCTCTCTCGGGTTCCTGTCAGTGCTCAGAGGGGATCCCCCCCTGCTGCTCCTTCCCACCAGCCTCGCCCGGAGAGCCAGGCCGCTGCTGCTTTGACCTTTCTGTGTGTGGCTCCGGCTCTTTCGTCCGAAAGGGCACAGAGGCGATACTTCCCCGCGGCTGTATCCCAGGCCCGCCGCCTGCAGCCCCGGCCAGTTGGACCGTTGCTGCAGCCATCCGGAGTACAGCCGCGGGGGGAATCTGCTTGTGCTTTCTTACCAGCAAGTTCCTGGAGGTCCACATAGCGTCTTTGATGGCGGTCAGGGCGAGCCACTGCTTGGCAAAATCCATTCCTTTCAGGCTCGCCCTCTGGCTCACCCCATACAGCACTAGCTGTGCTGTTAGGACCTCCCTTGCTGGTAAGTACGGGAATTGCAAGGAGCCGGCCATTGCCCACTGGTCTACGGCAGCGCTGCACTCCCAGAAGAGATGCCTCACCGACTCAGGTGCACCGCAACCTTGTCGGGGGCAGGTAGAGATCGCCGACATTCCTCGGGAGTGCATGACGGACCTGACCGGGAGGATCTCATGAGCCACCATCCATGACAGGTCCCGGAGTCTGTTTGGGAGGGCGGAATGGTTCACATTGCGCCAAACTGTGGAGGGCCCACCGAATGCCAGCCGCCGCACTGGACACACTGGCTCCCGCTCCTGCACAATCGAGATCAGACAACGGTGATTGGTTAAAATACGCAACTCCTGTGTCTCCAAATCAAAATGCTTTAAAAAGGTCTGTATAAAAGAATAGGCTGGTGGTAGGTTAAAAGACACAGGTACTTTCAGATCTGTGGGTAAGATTTTCAGTCTTCTCAGATAAGAGCCCATCCAGAAACGTATCATCGCTGTCGTCTTGGGATTTCCGGATGGGCCAGCAGCAGACGCGACATGCATTGTTGCATATCTGCTTCCCAAAAACAGGTAGAGGTCAGGCACTCCTTTTCCTCCTTTGTCTTTGGGTTTCAACATTATAGCTCGCCTCAGTCTCTCCCACTTGGAGCCCCACAGGAAATAAAAGATTGCTCGTTCTAGGTCTAAAAGTACCCTCCTGGGTGGGATAAAAACAGAGCTGACAAGTAAAAACAAAGGTATAATCACTGCCTTGATGATTAGAACCTTTCCTTCCATGGTCAGTCCTCTAAGTCCCCAGTATCCTAGTCTCTGTCTCACTTTCCCTACTACGTCCGGCCAATTGGATGTCCCCCCCCCTTCCCTATCAAATTTGATCCCAAGTATTTTTTGGTCAGTCTGGGTAATAGTCAGGGGGAGTCCAGTTATCTCCATTGCTGTCCATGGTCCGTAGAACTGGGTTTGGGTCTTAAGTCGGTTCAATTTTGACCCAGATGCCCGTCCAAACCAGTCGGTCAAGTCCAGCGTCCTGTTAACAGATAAAAGGTCAGTACATAAAATATTCACGTCGTCCATGTATAAAATACATTTTGACTCGAGTCCTCCACTCCCCGGGATTCTCAGTCCATTGATCCATTGGTCCCTTCTCAAGATCTGTGCCAGTGGTTCGATACAGGTAACATAGAGGAGGGCAGATAACGGACAACCCTGACGGACACCGCAGTTAATGTTGACTGCTTTTGTCAGATGCCCGTTAACAACAAATTTGCTGGTAATACCCCGGTACAGCATTCCCACCCAAGCTACAAACCTTTCTGGGAACCCCATTTTTTGCAGTACCTGGAATAGGTACTGGTGCGAGACCCGATCAAAGGCTTTCTCAAAGTCTAAATTTAAGACTACCAGCCTGATGTTTCTGTCTCTCGCGTAACAGATGGTATCTCGGATCAGTACGAGGCTGTCGGTTATCTTCCTCCCCGGGATGGCACAGGCTTGATCCGGGTGAATTACATCTTCTAAAAACAATGACAGACGTGAGGCTAAAAGTTTACTAAAAAGTTTGCAGTCAAGATTTAAAAGTGTGATAGGTCTCCAATTCTTCAAGTCAGTTTTGTCCTTATTTTTGTGAAGAAGAGTCACTATCCCTATTCTAAAACTGTCAGGAAGTCGGTCAAGTTGCTCAAATTCCATAAAAACAGCAAGTAAATCAGGTGCTAAAATGTCCCAAAAAGTCAAGTAAAATTCTAGAGGAAGTCCATCCTGTCCTGGGGACTTCCCTCTCTTAAAGCTTGCCAGACATTTATTTAATTCTAAGACACTAAAGTCTTGAGTTAAAAGCACATTTTCCTTTACCCTGTTTTGAATGGAATTTAAAACTTCCGTCATGGTCTCCATGTGGATAATTTTTTCTTGGTAGAGGTGTGTGTAAAAGTTTCCAACGACCTCTTTTATTTCTTCTGTGTTTCCACTAGTGCATCCATTCTCCCTTTTTAGTTTTAGAATAGTCCCCCCCTTATTTATAATTTTCCTAAAAAAGTACCTTGTGCACTTTTCCCCATCCTCAATTTCCCGTTCCTTACTCCTTAAAATGATGCCCTTACTTTTAATTTCTGCTAAAACTGACATCTCTGCTTTTATTTGTTTAATCTCCTCAGTAAAAACTATGCCGTGTTGGTTCAGTTTAAAATAACGCTGTAATCGTTTCTGCAGTCCCATCATGCGTCTATTTTCGTTGTTCTTTTTTTTCTTTCCTGCCTGTCTAAAAAAAGTCTGGGTCCGTCCCTTCACCATTTCCCACCAGTGTGCACGTGTATCGTAAAAGTCTTGAAGGGTCTGCCACTCGCGGTACTGCTCCCTATACTGACTAACCAAATCTTCTTGTTCTAAAAGGGAGCAGTTGAGCTTCCACAGACCTCTTCCTGATGTCACACCCGGGGAGAGTGGTAGGGTGCAGGATAGCATCAAGTGATCAGAAAAGAAAACAGGGGTCAATCTAGCATCGGTCGGTGGGCAATCCCGTGTAAAAATATAATCAATGCGAGAGGCTCTGGTGCCATCACCACTGAACCAGGTGAAGCCCTCCTCTCTGGGATGCATGGTTTTAAAACAGTCCTGAAGTTTAAAATCCTTGCATATGCCCTGTAATAAAACCGATGTTTTATCCACTTTAAAATCTTCCCCTGCGCCTTTTCTGTCTCTCCTATTTAAAATGCAATTAAAATCTCCTCCCACCACTAAAGGTGTTCTACCCAACATGTGGGACTGCAAGTCCTCTAAAATATCATACCGGTCATTTCTTTCGTTAAAACCATAAATATTTAAGAGTTTAAAATCTTGTCCCATAAAAGTCAGTTGTGCTAAAATTGCCCGACCGTCTCTCACCACAGTGCTGCCCTTCACCAGAACATGAGGGTTTTTGATTAAAATGGCCACTCCATCATTCTTATTCTGGTTGGATCCACTCCATATTGATATTTGTGGCCACATCTCCTCCCACTGTTTGTATCGTTTTAAAAACGGTAGGCCACATTCCTGTAATAAAAACACATCTGACTCAAAAGCATTAAGAAAGGACAAGACATTCTGGGCTCTAACTCTCGACTTCACACTTCTAACATTAATAGTTGAGAAGGTGAGTGTCATGAGTATGGTTAAAAGGAGAAAAAACATCAGGTATGAAAGTTTAAAAAGGCTAAAAGCGTGATTTAAAACATTAAATAAGATAAAATGAGGAATCGTTATCCAATTTCATGTGAATTCCTCTCGTCCATTTTGTTTGTCCTTTTCTGTGTCCTTTCCCTTCGCAGCCTTCAGTTTGTTGGCAAAAGATTTTGGGCAATCTCTGAAGAGGTGATTTGTCTCCCCACAAAGATTGCACTTTCTGCCATTGGTGCACTCCTCGAAGGTGTGCCCAATTTCTCTGCATTTCCCACATACTACCTGCTTACACGCTTCTGCAAGATGCCCATGCTCGCCACACTTGCGGCAAAGCTTGGGCTGACCCTGGTAATATATATAGCCCCTGTTGTTTCCCAGAACTATCACTGATGGCAGATGTTTCAGGCCTTGAAAACCCTGGGGGTCTTGCCATTGTTGGATGGGGACCCTCCAGGCACAGTTCCAAATGCCATCCTCATCTCTCACTTTGATAGCCTGGCTTTTAACAGTGCAATATCTCCCCAGCCATAAACAAATGTCATCTGCATTGACAGTTTCATTGAACATTCTGACAATAACCGTTTTCAAGGTATTGTCAGTCAGTTTCTCAACTTCAAATGCATCAAACTGGGGTTTCACATTTTCGAAGCGTGTCCAAAACTCTTTTAGTAGCATGGCAGTACGAAAACTAAGGTCAAAGCCTTTGTTAAAGGGTAGGGTCAAAATGCAATTTAGCTGTTCCGGGCTAAAACCCAAGGCTTTCTGGACAAGTCTCCTGGAGAAGTCTAACCTCGACATCTCCAGGAGCTTTCCATCCACAACCTTAAGATTGAATCGGACGCTGTGGTGCCTCCGCATGCCGGCATGGCTAGCCGACATGGTGGAGGCACCACTTGTGAAAAGGCTCAAACGAACTAAAACCTTTAAAAAGAATAAAAGCCCTAAAACAAATAGACAATAAAATATACGATAAGTGAAGGAACAAACACTTACCTTTCACCACGACAGTGATTTCCTGGCTGTGAAGATCTAGCAACTATAATCAGTTGAAGCACTTCACATAAGGAACAAAGAAATAGTCTCCCCAATTTTAGTAGAAACCAATGCCACAACAGGCAAGGATTCCCACTAACGACGGGAGGCGATCGCAGTCTTAGCCAAAAGGCCGAGAAGCGATAACTCCAAAGTGTTGCTTGACCGCAGCACCTTCCTGGCACTGCGTGCACTTGTGTCGGTTCCCTTTTTCCCAAACGCCTAGATGGCCGGCTCCCTTTGCAGCTCCGCCCTCTGACACGCACCTGTAGCAGGCTCACCTGAGGAAATGGTTGAAGTGGAAATGAAATAACAAAAAGGAAAGGAAAGAACTGGAGAACAAGACACAGACAGCAACATCAGCTTGCCCTGAGATTTCAGTGGGCAAACTCAGACTGACCTCTTGGTCACAGCTTTTTCTTTTGCACAGTCCCAAAAAAGCTCGGCCGTTAGACCGAGCCCCCAAAAATATGGTCAACTCATTGACGTTACTCTCCACGGAAGTCTTTAGTAAAAGGCGAAAGACTTGTGCGTTATGAAGAGAAACACGAGCAAGTACGGAAAAGTGCACGGGAGCGGCAGCCTAGGCACGTGAGCCGCGTCACTGTACTCCTGGTGAGCTCTACGGATCCCCGGGGCCACGCCTCTTCGGCCTGACATCGTCCTATTATCGAAGGCCTGGCCGGCCTCAGGCGCAGGACAGAGATTTGCTCCTCCCCCTTCGGTGGCACCACCAGGGCCGTATTACACGTTTGTGACGTCGCCTCTTCTTTTTCTTCAAGCTGAAGCTGCAAGGAACAACACCGCCTGAGGCAAGGCTCGGTGCTCCTCAGCTGCTGAGCCACTGCGTTATTTTATTATTTTTTTACAAGAGAAAGAAAGCGAAGCGTGCACCATTCCCGGCGGCACTGCAGTACCGGGGCGATGCTTGGAGTGAACGGAGCTAGCTCCTTTTTCAACTCCCGCTGCCAAAAATCGGCTTAATATGTTGTCCTCATATAGAGGACATATCAGATATTAAACTGATAAGAACAGATACTACACTTGATCTTAGCCAAAAGGCCGAGAAGCGATACCTCCAAAGTGTTGCTTGACCGCAGCACCTTCCTGGCACGGCGTGCACTTGTGTCGGTTGCCTTTGTCCCAAACGCCTAGATGGCCGGCTCCCTTTGCAGCTCCGCCCTCTGACACGCACCTGTAGCAGGCTCACCTGAGGAAATGGTTGAAGTGGAAATGAAATAACAAAAAGGAAAGGAAAGAACTGGAGAACAAGACACAGACAGCAACATCAGCTTGCCCTGAGATTTCAGTGGGCAAACTCAGACTGACCTCTTGGTCACAGCTTTTTCTTTTGCACAGTCTCAAAAAAGCTCAGCCGTTAGACCGAGCCCCCAAAAATATGGTCAACTCATTGACGTTACTCTCCACGGAAGTCTTTAGTAAAAGGCGAAAGACTTGTGCGTTATGAAGAGAAACACGAGCAAGTACGGAAAAGTGCACGGGAGCGGCAGCCTAGGCACGTGAGCCGCGTCACTGTACTCCTGGTGAGCTCTACGGATCCCCGGGGCCACGCCTCTTCGGCCTGACATCGTCCTATTATCGAAGGCCTGGCCGGCCTCAGGCGCAGGACAGAGATTTGCTCCTCCCCCTTCGGTGGCACCACCAGGGCCGTATTACACGTTTGTGACGTCGCCTCTTCTTTTTCTTCAAGCTGAAGCTGCAAGGAACAACACCGCCTGAGGCAAGGCTCGGTGCTCCTCAGCTGCTGAGCCACTGCGTTATTTTATTATTTTTTTACAAGAGAAAGAAAGCGAAGCGTGCACCGTTCCCGGCGGCACTGCAGTACCGGGGCGATGCTTGGAGTGAACGGAGCTAGCTCCTTTTTCAACTCCCGCTGCCAAAAATCGGCTTAATATGTTGTCCTCATATAGAGGACATATCAGATATTAAACTGATAAGAACAGATACTACACTTGATCTTAGCCAAAAGGCCGAGAAGCGATAACTCCAAAGTGTTGCTTGACCGCAGCACCTTCCTGGCACGGCGTGCACTTGTGTCGGTTCCCTTTTTCCCAAACGCCTAGATGGCCGGCTCCCTTTGCAGCTCCGCCCTCTGACACTGACACGCACCTGTAGCAGGCTCACCTGAGGAAATGGTTGAAGTGGAAATGAAATAACAAAAAGGAAAGGAAAGAACTGGAGAACAAGACACAGACAGCAACATCAGCTTGCCCTGAGATTTCAGTGGGCAAACTCAGACTGACCTCTTGGTCACAGCTTTTTCTTTTGCACAGTCTCAAAAAAGCTCGGCCGTTAGACCGAGCCCCCAAAAATATGGTCAACTCATTGACGTTACTCTCCACGGAAGTCTTTAGTAAAAGGCGAAAGACTTGTGCGTTATGAAGAGAAACACGAGCAAGTACGGAAAAGTGCACGGGAGCGGCAGCCTAGGCACGTGAGCCGCGTCACTGTACTCCTGGTGAGCTCTACGGATCCCCGGGGCCACGCCTCTTCGGCCTGACATCGTCCTATTATCGAAGGCCTGGCCGGCCTCAGGCGCAGGACAGAGATTTGCTCCCCCCCCTTCGGTGGCACCACCAGGGCCGTATTACACGTTTGTGACGTCGCCTCTTCTTTTTCTTCAAGCTGAAGCTGCAAGGAACAACACCGCCTGAGGCAAGGCTCGGTGCTCCTCAGCTGCTGAGCCACTGCGTTATTTTATTATTTTTTTACAAGAGAAAGAAAGCGAAGCGTGCACCATTCCCGGCGGCACTGCAGTACCGGGGCGATGCTTGGAGTGAACGGAGCTAGCTCCTTTTTCAACTCCCGCTGCCAAAAATCGGCTTAATATGTTGTCCTCATATAGAGGACATATCAGATATTAAACTGATAAGAACAGATTTTTTCTTTCGAAAAGATTTATTGACACTGGATCATTGGATCATCTCAACATAAGCTTCCAATATTTACATTACACTTTTACAACATACATATCATCATTACATGCAACAATGAAATAAATAAGCAACCTTAAAACCTGTCTTCTAAACAATTGTAAAAGGTAAAAACGGTAAAATCCACATTTCCTTAGGTAAAAGGCTTATGGTCCAGTGTGAGTGACTGCGTTCAATGTCCATGTTTAGTCTTTCAAGAGGAGTGCGTTAGATAAAAACTTGTCCAATCCCTTCATTGTACAGGAGCGGGGTGAGTCCCTACCAATGATGACTCATTTCGCCGACCCAAACAGTAGCTCTCTCGGGTTCCTGTCAGTGCTCAGAGGGGATCCCCCCCTGCTGCTCCTTCCCACCAGCCTCGCCCGGAGAGCCAGGCCGTTGCTGCTTCGACCTTTCTGTGTGTGGCTCCGGCTCCTTCGTCCGAAAGGGCACAGAGGCGATACTTCCCCGCGGCTGTATCCCAGGCCCGCCGCCTGCAGCCCCGGCCAGTTGGACCGTTGCTGCAGCCATCCGGAGCACAGCCGCGGGGGGAATCTGCTTGTGCTTTCTTACCAGCAAGTTCCTGGAGGTCCACATAGCGTCTTTGATGGCGGTCAGGGCGAGCCACTGCTTGGCAAAATCCCTTCCTTTCAGGCTCGCCCTCTGGCTCACCCCATACAGCACTAGCTGTGCTGTTAGGACCTCCCTTGCTGGTAAGTACGGGAATTGCAAGGAGCCGGCCATTGCCCACTGGTCTACGGCAGCGCTGCACTCCCAGAAGAGATGCCTCACCGACTCAGGTGCACCGCAACCTTGTCGGGGGCAGGTAGAGATCGCCGACATTCCTCGGGAGTGCAACAATGAAATAAATAAGCAACCTTAAAACCTGTCTTCTAAACAATTGTAAAAGGTAAAAACGGTAAAATCCACATTTCCTTAGGTAAAAGGCTTATGGTCCAGTGTGAGTGACTGCGTTCAATGTCCATGTTTAGTCTTTCAAGAGGAGTGCGTTAGATAAAAACTTGTCCAATCCCTTCATTGTACAGGAGCGGGGTGAGTCCCTACCAATGATGACTCATTTCGCCGACCCAAACAGTAGCTCTCTCGGGTTCCTGTCAGTGCTCAGAGGGGATCCCCCCCTGCTGCTCCTTCCCACCAGCCTCGCCCGGAGAGCCAGGCCGTTGCTGCTTCGACCTTTCTGTGTGTGGCTCCGGCTCCTTCGTCCGAAAGGGCACAGAGGCGATACTTCCCCGCGGCTGTATCCCAGGCCCGCCGCCTGCAGCCCCGGCCAGTTGGACCGTTGCTGCAGCCATCCGGAGCACAGCCGCGGGGGGAATCTGCTTGTGCTTTCTTACCAGCAAGTTCCTGGAGGTCCACATAGCGTCTTTGATGGCGGTCAGGGCGAGCCACTGCTTGGCAAAATCCCTTCCTTTCAGGCTCGCCCTCTGGCTCACCCCATACAGCACTAGCTGTGCTGTTAGGACCTCCCTTGCTGGTAAGTACGGGAATTGCAAGGAGCCGGCCATTGCCCACTGGTCTACGGCAGCGCTGCACTCCCAGAAGAGATGCCTCACCGACTCAGGTGCACCGCAACCTTGTCGGGGGCAGGTAGAGATCGCCGACATTCCTCGGGAGTGCATGACGGACCTGACCGGGAGGATCTCATGAGCCACCATCCATGACAGGTCCCGGAGTCTGTTTGGGAGGGCGGAATGGTTCACATTGCGCCAAACTGTGGAGGGCTCACCGAATGCGAGCCGCCGCACTGGACACACTGGCTCCCGCTCCTGCACAATCGAGATCAGACAACGGTGATTGATTAAAATACGCAACTCCTGTGTCTCCAAATCAAAATGCTTTAAAAAGGTCTGTATAAAAGAATAGGCTGGTGGTAGGTTAAAAGACACAGGTACTTTCAGATCCGTGGGTAAGATTTTCAGTCTTCTAAGATAAGAGCCCATCCAGAAACGTATCATCGCTGTCGTCTTGGGATTTCCGGATGGGCCAGCAGCAGACGCGACATGCATTGTTGCATATCTGCTTCCCAAAAACAGGTAGAGGTCAGGCACTCCTTTTCCTCCTTTGTCTTTGGGTTTCACCATTATAGCTCTCCTCAGTCTCTCCCACTTGGAGCCCCACAGGAAATAAAAGATGGCTCGTTCTAGATCTAAAAGTACCCTCCTGGGTGGGATAAAAACAGAGCTGACAAGTAAAAACAAAGGTATAATCACTGCCTTGATGATTAAAACCTTTCCTTCCATGGTCAGTCCTCTAAGTCCCCAGTATCCTAGTCTCTGTCTCACTTTCCCTACTACGTCCGGCCAATTGGATGTCCCCCCCCCTTCCCTATCAAATTTGATCCCCAGTATTTTTTGGTCAGTCTGGGTAATAGTCAGGGGGAGTCCAGTTGTCTCGGTTGCTGTCCATGGTCCGTAGAACTGGGTTTGGGTCTTATGTCGGTTCAATTTTGACCCAGATGCCCGTCCAAACCAGTCAGTCAAGTCCAGCGTCCTGTTGACAGATAAAAGGTCAGTACATAAAATATTCACGTCGTCCATGTATAAAATACATTTTGTCATGAGACCTCCACTCCCCGGGATTCTCAGTCCATTGATCCATTGGTCCCTTCTCAAGATCTGTGCCAGTGGTTCGATACAGGTAACATAGAGGAGGGCAGATAACGGACAGCCCTGACGGACACCGCAGTTAATGTTGACTGCTTTTGTCAGATGCCCGTTAAAAACAAATTTGCTGGTAATACCCCGGTACAGCATTCCCACCCAAGCTACAAACCTTTCTGGGAACCCCATTTTTTGCAGTACCTGGAATAGGTACTGGTGCGAGACCCGATCAAAGGCTTTCTCAAAGTCTAAATTTAAGACTACCAGCCTGATGTTTCTGTCTCTCGCATAACAGATGGTATCTCGGATCAGTACGAGGCTGTCGGTTATCTTCCTCCCCGGGATGGCACAGGCTTGATCCGGGTGAATCACATCTTCTAAAAACAAAGACAGACGTGAGGCTAAAAGTTTACTAAAAAGTTTACAGTCAAGATTTAAAAGTGTGATAGGTCTCCAATTCTTCAAGTCAGTTTTGTCCTTATTTTTGTGAAGAAGAGTCACTATCCCTATTCTAAAACTGTCGGGGAGTCGGTCAAGTTGCTCAAATTCCATAAAAACAGCAAGTAAATCAGGTGCTAAAATGTCCCAAAAAGTCGAGTAAAATTCTAGAGGAAGTCCATCCTGTCCTGGGGACTTCCCTCTCTTAAAGCTTGCCAGACATTTATTTAACTCTGAGACACTAAAGTCTTGAGTTAAAAGCACATTTTCCTTTACCCTGTTTTGAATGGAATTTAAAACTTCCGTCATGGTGTCTATGTGGATATTTTTTTCTTGGTAGAGGTGTGTGTAAAAGTTTTCAACAACCTCTTTTATTTCTTCTGTGTTTCCACTTGTGCATCCATTTTCCTTTTTTAGTTTTAAAATAGTCCCCCCCTTATTTATAATTTTCCTAAAAAAGTACCTTGTGCACTTTTCCCCTTCCTCAATTTCCCGTTCCTTACTTCTTAAAATGATGCCCTTACTTTTAATTTCTGCTAAAACTGACATCTCTGCTTTTATTTGTTTAATCTCCTCAGTAAAAACTATGCCGTGTTGGTTCAGTTTAAAATAACGCTGTAATCGTTTCTGCAGTCCCATCATGCGTCTATTTTCCTTATTCTTTTTTTTCTTTCCTGCCTGTCTAAAAAAAGTCTGGGTCCTTCCCTTCACTATTTCCCACCAGTGTGCACGTGTATCGTAAAAGTCTTGAAGGGTCTGCCACTCGCGGTACTGCTCCCTATACTGACTAACCAAATCTTCTTGTTCTAAAAGGGAGCAGTTGAGCTTCCACAGACCTCTTCCTGATGTCACACCCGGGGAGAGTGGTAGGGTGCAGGATAGCATCAAGTGATCAGAAAAGAAAACAGGGGTCAATCTAGCATCGGTCGGTGGGCAATCCTGTGTAAAAATATAATCAATGCGAGAGGCTCTGGTGCCATCACCACTGAACCAGGTGAAGCCCTCCTCTCTGGGATGCATGGTTTTAAAACAGTCCTGAAGTTTAAAATCCTTGCATATGCCCTGTAATAAAACCGATGTTTTATCCACTTTAAAATCTTCCCCTGCGCCTTTTCTGTCTCTCCTATTTAAAATGCAATTAAAATCTCCTCCCACCACTAAAGGTGTTCTACCCAACATGTGGGACTGCAAGTCCTCTAAAATATCATACCGGTCATTTCGTTCGTTAAAACCATAAATATTTAAGAGTTTAAAATCTTGTCCCATAAAAGTCAGTTGTGCTAAAATTGCCCGACCGTCTCTCACCACAGTGCTGCCCTTCACCAGAACATGAGGGTTTTTGATTAAAATGGCCACTCCATCATTCTTATTCTGGTTGGATCCACTCCATATTGATATTTGTGGCCACATCTCCTCCCACTGTTTGTATTGTTTTAAAAACGGTAGGCCACATTCCTGTAATAAAAACACATCCGACTCAAAAGCATTAAGAAAGGACAAGACATTCTGGGCTCTAACTCTCGACTTCACACTTCTAACATTAATAGTTGAGAAGGTGAGTGTCATGAGTATGGTTAAAAGGAGAAAAAACATCAGGTATGAAAGTTTAAAAAGGCTAAAAGCGTGATTTAAAACATTAAATAAGATAAAATGAGGAACCGTTATCCAATTTCATGTGAATTGAGCTCCGCTTTCACTTCTATGGGTGAGAAGTGAAGGGGTCGAGCTCGATTCCCCGCTCGGACTCTGGGCGTTGGCCTCTGCTGTAAGGTACAGTTAAGTTTTGTGTCCCTAGGGGTTGATTGCAGAGCTAATGTTAAAAAAGAGACCTCATTTGGGGAATTGGGGGGGAAAACTCTGGGCTCCTCCACAGAAGAATTGTCTGAGGATATCCCAGCTTTTCCCCTCTTCTCTGAAACAATTGGCGAATCAGAGGACAATT
>NC_084590.1:42669004-42695004 GCF_033807715.1 Cololabis saira
TTTTAAAAAAGACATGTAAAATTGGAGAAGTTAAATGGAAAATAACTTTACAGTCAATTCACTGGATAAATAAAACCTTGAAGACATTTCTTTCATTTTCCATTATTTCTTTGCAGATGACTTTTGAATTGTGGAGTCTCCTAGCTGCCAATTGTCATTGATAACAGACATGATATTTATTGATGAGTTATTTTCTATTCAACATTTGATCAGGGGAGAGCGCGAACGCAGTCCCCCACTACCACAAATTATGCAGTCGAGATTCCCACATTTGGGGAGCTCGCAGACGTACGAACGAGTAAAGTGCAAAGGCGCATGTAGACATGTAGACTATTATCCAATCAGAAAATCGCATTGTCTACATAATGTAGATTTTTCTGACCAATGGGCGCGGCCGACTGTCTACAGCCGGCATAGCAACGACGGCAGAAACAGCTCGGGCAATCAGAAAATCGGAGGGCGTTGATTATCCAATCAAAAAATCACATTGTCTACATAATGTAGATTTTTCTGACCAATGGGCGCGGCCGACTGTCTACAGCCGGCATAGCAACGACGGCAGAAACAGCTCGGCCAATCAGAAAATCGGAGGGCGTGGCAGATAGGTGCTCAGACGGCGGATCAAGCGGACATTACAAACGAGACGAGAGGACCAAACTTTTACAGCGATTTGAGACTTGTCACACTTTTTTGCCTATCGTTACGTTTTCCCCGGCATTAAAAGCCAATACCCTAGTAATTACGTTGAGCACCAGCTTCGCCAACAGTGGATTTTATCAGGGAGTCTGCCGTAGCACTTCAAAGGAACACCGAAAACTTCAGCTGAGGTAAGATATCATTCAATCGCTTTTAATATATCCTTTCTGTGGGTGTTATTTCTCACAAAGTCTAACGATAATAATGTGTACACATTAATTTTCTGTCATACAAATGACGCCAAGCGCCGTTGACGGTAATGTTACCCAGTACTGGAGTTGTAAAATACAATCAGGGGGGATGGTGGATTTTATCATATGGGGACAGATAATTTGTGCTGATTACAAATAATATAATATATTACAAATAATAGCAGTGACCAAAACACCTGCAGAAATACTGCAGGAATGACATAGCAGCAGTTAAATGCAGCCTTCTGTAAGCTTTAAATATCCACTGGGCTTACATCAAATACATCAAAACACAACAATAAAAAACACTTTTCTGAACTTATCAATATGACTCTGTCCTTCACAGGATAAGTAACATGGATCACTGCAAAAACTCACAATCTTAACAAGAATATTTGTCTTATTTCTAGTTAAAATGTCTCATTTTAGTAAAAAATCTTATTACACTTAAAACAAGACTCATCACTGGAAAAAACAACAATTTTCACCAGTTTCAAGTAGATTTTCACTTAAAATAAGTAGAAAAATCTGCCAGTGGGACCAGTGGGACAAGATTGATCTTCTTATTACAAGCAAAAAAAATCTTGTCCCACTGGCAGATTTTTCTACTTATTTCAAGTGAAAATTTACTTAAACCAGGTGAAAATTGTCAAATAAGTTATTTTTCTGGTGATTACTCTAAATGTTGAAATAGCAGTAAAACCACATTCATTGGTCACAATGATGAGGGCTTTTGTACTGTTTGGTTGTATTACACTTGTTATACAATTTTAATACCTGGCGAAGGTCACAAGTAAGTCAGGTCTCATCTTCATCTACAATTTAAAAAAAAATGCAATGCACAAGACATATTACACTTAACCATCACCCCCAGTCTTGTGTCAACCAAAAATAATGTTAAACACATTTATTTAAGATGTTAAAAATAGAAACATCATTTTAAAAAAGTATTGTGAGTATTGTGCCTCCTGCTGTCTTTAATTAACCACTAGATGCTGCCATTTTGTCTTACGCGCTCACTAATTTCTCTCTGTCTCTCCTCTCAATTTCAGGAGTGCTCAGTGGCAATTTTCAAAAGCCTCCACAGAGGAGAAAACTGCCCCAACCCCCGCTGCTGAGGAAGGCGTACCTGATATCCGAGGCGGAAAACATCGAGGACTACCGCACTCAGATCATGTCGGTGTTTGGGAGAGTCCTCAAATACGACTCCACCTACAAGGTGAATATCAGTGCTCATCCATTCACTTTAAGTAACAGTGCACACAAAATACACAATAATAACAGCAGTAATAATAACAACAATAGCTACATATCAACACTAAACAACTACACTTGTGCAATATATAGAAATGTACACATATTCACACACCCCCTCTTTTTTTTGTGTGTCATCAGATCTGCAGGAAGCTGTCTGGGGAAGGCAAGGGCACGGCGGCGTGGTGCATGTAACCTGGTCATTTAATAAAGCTGATGTTTAAAATAATTTAAGTACAATAAATAAGGTTAAAAGTCAGTTTATAAAAAGATATATCATAAATACGGTTAAAATGTTTATGAGAAGTTTAAAAAAGGGTGCAATGATATAAATATGTTAAAAAGTACTGTGTAGTACGCTGAATGTGAATGTATGGTCGTTTTCGAATTCAGACACTACCGCACTATATGCTACATACTGCAAAGTATGCACTGAATACTGCCTACTGAATGAAGGATTCAGTACGCTGCTCCAGCAGACCGTTCACACAGCAGTGTGCTACAGTGTATCCCAGAATGCATCTCGCACCAAAACGTCAGCGAAAGATGAGATTTAAAAGCAGACTAGAGTGTTTCTCAATCCTGGTCCTCGTGTTCCCTGTCCTGCATGTTTTAGATGTTTCCCTGCACCAACACACCTGATTCTAATTAAAGGTCCTAATTAGCTGTCACCAAGGTCTGCACAACTCTGTTGATGACACACGTACTTTTATCACGGTGCGCTGAAGCAGGGAAACATCTAAAACATGCAGGAGGACCAGGATTGAGAAACACTGGACTAGAAGCTGTTGTAATTCCAGCTGTAGCGCTGTTAATATGCCACTTTATTACGTTTTAACATCTTTTAACATTCAGGCGTAAAAGTAAGGCGTAGAAATTTGATCCGATGTTTCGGGGATCAAAAGAGCCGCCGGTCCGGCCGCATCAGCAGCTCACGGCCGGAGAACAGACGCGATCGCCGGGTCAACCCACGGCCTCGTCCCGGGGAGAAACCTGCCCTGTGGAGAATTGTCGCCGGCTAAAATAAATCATTTAGGAAATAAATGTTGGTTTAATAGATTAAATCTAACAGTTGTAGCTGTCACGTTAGTTTGTCTGAATATGAAGTGAAGCTTCGTGTTGTTACTAGATGGATATATAAATACCACAGACAGATCAGAGGTGTATATCTTATAGCTCAATGGGTTGATTAGCGACTTTCGTACAGCGAATCGGGGTTCGATTCCAGTCGGGCTATATTTTGCAAATTTCCCCGATGCGGGACTAATAAAGGATTATCTTATCTTAAATGTTGAAATAGCAGTAAAACCACATTCATTGATGAAATGACATAAGGGATGGAAATGGATTTTAATAAATGTATTGAAATGAACATATCAGTCTATTGAAGTTAATTTTATTTTATTATTAACAAGTTCTCCTCTCTGTCGAGTCGCTCTCTCTGCATCTATTTATTTCAGCTCCTGGACAAATTCTCTGTCAAAACACAGCAATGAAAAGTAGTTATTTCATGAAAAGACAACGAACTACCGATATATAACGTTGTCATAACACTTAGTTCACTTTTATTTACGGATAACTTAGCTAAGATAACTAACAAAAACCTAACATACTATTAAAAACCCACAATTTTTAATCGTTGTCCTTACACTAAATTGAATTAAAAAGGTTATATATTAAAGTTACTTACATTTATATTCCTCCTTCTCCCTCTCCACGGTGTAACTAGTCCTTTCTGCCTTCACATCACATCACTGTCCGGTTGCAGCTGTTTTCTCAATAAAGCTTTGAGGAAAAAAAAGAAAAAATCGCTGCCCGGCCGAGGCCGCATTGCATTCTGGGATATTGTAAGCGAGGTAGGCTGTCTGAAGCATGCTGCGGATTTTTTTCCAGATCAGTACAACATCCGGGTATTTTTCGCACACTGCAGATTTCCTTCTGTTCACATACAGCATACTACTTACTACACTTTGGCCAAATCAGTGTATACTTGTAGTACAGTATGCGAATTCGAAAACGGCCTAAGATTATTTTATTTGATTAATGGTATTTTATTTTGAAGGCAGTGGCCGTAACAGGAAGTGGTGTGTTTAACCGGAAGTTGGAGCTGATGTGCCAGTGTGTAGCTTGACTACGGAGTCACGACGAAACAGAGTCTTTAGGAGTTTATAAAAGTTTGTAAAAGTGTATTTAAGCATGTAGTTGGTGTTTTGAGACAGTCTGTCCGACTTGTCTGTGCCGGGACATTATCTGTATATCTTCTGTGAGATGCTGGAGACATTTCTTCCCGAAATGTGTTTGAACAGGTTTTCATGGTATGTATTGGGCGCATTAGCATTAGCCGCTAGCCGCCGCTAGCCGCCGCATTGTTTGTTAGCATCACTAGCTAAGTGAATGAACTTTTAGTCACAGTACAGCTAACTCAGCTTACTAACAAGGCTGTAATTCATGTTTTCCGAAGAGGAGATTTGAAGAAGAAGAAGAAGAAGGAGAGATCCCCGGAGGTTACCGACTGTGCTGTGAGCTACCCGGAGATGGTCTGGAGTGTTTCTGACTGCTCGTGCCCGCTGTTGAGGACGATCCTGGCTGCCATCACCCTTACCAAGGACCACCACACCCTCGCCTGCTGGTTTGAGAGATTTCCTAACCCCAAACTGACTTCACTGTGGGAATAAGGTACCATCTTTATTTATTTCTGCTCAGTTTGAGTGAAACGGCCGTACAGTTTTTGGCTTCACCGTACCCAAGCGTCGCATCAGGCCTGCAACTAAAGGGACTTTTAGGTAGTATCTGCCGGCTAGTGTGAGTGTGGGCCCACTGATTGTGTTTTTGTTTACATACTGATTGTGTTTTGTTTACCTGGTATAGTTGAATACCAGTTGAAGGTTTTGTGAGACAAACCTATATTTCCTTTGACGCAGATTTATCTGCAGTTATTTATTTGAACTGTTTTTTCAGTAAATAATTGAGATTATTTTTCTTACCACTGATTCCAGTGTGATTTTTTGGTTATTTCATCTGTTTAATGTGTTTGCATGTAAGATAGAAAATTACAGAGGTTCAAAAGAGTGAAATCTTAGGAATAATTAGTTTATTTGCAGCGAGTAAAAAACTCAAGACACCTAAAATAGTTAAAAGGTAAAAGCACAGTAAAAATTACCTAACTATTATTGGTTGTATTAAAAGAGTTAAAGAACTCAGGGCCCTTCTCTTATTATTAGGGGATTACTGGGCTACATAAATGGAGGCACCGCTGGGATAAATGGTGTCTTGAGTTTGTAGATTCATACAATTAAGTAAATTACATTGTGTAAATAAACAAGATAGTGACCCTAGCAGTATTTAACAGAATACAGGAGCCATGCAGAGTCATTCAATGCTCATAAACAAACTAAAGAACTGGTGTCGAGGAGAGGCACTAGATGAGAGCCATGCCTTACTGACAGTTGTCCCAGAAAACACAGAGATTGTGCAAATAGAAGATGCATTACAGACTATAAAGTGTCTTGGACGTGTACGAGTAAGAGGAAGAATGATGAGTGATGCGCCAAGTGGAGTACTAGTGCTGTGTGAATGCAGAGAAAAGGTGACTGATCCAAGTGTCCCAAGGGAGGTGCTACCAGCAGGAGGAGTTCCCACATGGCCAATCTTCATTGTAGCTGAAAGTTCGGAAGCTGAGGATGACTTTACGACTAAACTGAGTGCTCTGCTTCAGACTGAAGGGAAGTCTATGGATGATGTGCAGGCGTTATTCACTGGGACTCAGCCAGCCCCCTCGTCTACAGAGTCCATCCTTCGAGCAGTCGGTGACCTGTTGGACAAAACAACCAAACCAGCTGGTGAGGGTGGAGGATATCGCCGACTGCGAATATTTTCAGGCATCACACCCACTCCAGCAGGGGAAGAGCAATTTGATCATTGGTTGGAGCAAGCCTACCTGATGGTCGAAGAGAGTGATGGTCTCCCAAAAGATAAACGGAGGAGAATAATGGAGAGCTTAAAGGGACCAGCCCTGGAGGTGATAAGAGCTGTGCGTTTGTCTGATCCTGACGTTACACCAGGAAAGTGCTTAGAAGCTCTTGAAAGTGCATTTGGCCTAGCAGAGTCAGGAGATGACTTGTATTTCGCTTTCAGACTACAGCAGCAGCAGCCTGGAGAAAAGTTGTCTGAGTTCTTGAGGCGGTTGGAGCGCTGCCTGTCCAAAGTCGTACAAAGAGGTGGTCTCCCAGCCAGCAGTATGGACAGAGCCCGGGTTGAACAACTACTCAAAGGTGCAATAAATGCTGACCTGATGTTAATTCAACTTCGACTGAGAGAAAGGAGGGCCAACCCTCCAACCTTCCTTGAACTCCTGTGTGAAATTCGCGCAGAGGAGGAGTATGAAGCTTCCAGAGCAAAGCTCAATCAGTCAGTGCGCACAGTCCACGCTAAGCTTCAGACTGAAAACAAAAAGTCAGAGATACAAACATTGAGGGCTGAACTTAAGGAAGTAAAATCCATGTTTGCAGCACTCACCACACATCCGCAAGCCGCTGATGAAAGACCTGAAAAACTACCTGCTAATACTCAGACTAGTCTGGAACCTGAAGTAGTAGCTCTGAAGCAACAAGTAAAACAGCTACAACAAAAGGTGAACTCCAAGTTTACACGTCAGGTTGACACGCCACCAACTGTAATGGCAGTAAACACTTCCAACCGATTTACAGCTGGTTCTGGAGACTATATCTGCTACCGCTGTGGTGAAAGTGGACACATTGCAGGAAGATGCAACAATCCTGAAAATCAAAACAAAGTGATCCAGAAACTTATCCAAGCCCTAAAGAAAGCGAAAACCAGCAACCCCCAGCCTACTGAAGCTGCACCAGAGGAAACCGCTTGCACAGTCAGAAAGAGTGCCATGAGCATGCTTGAGCCTTTGGGAATACCAAATGGCTTAATTGGGCCGCCATCGGTAGAGCCACTGAAAGTGAACGGGCACCTGTGTGATGCACTACTGGACAGCGGTTCAAGGGTGACCATAATCTTTGAATCCTGGTACGAGAGATATCTGGCAGATACCCCTATTTATCCTGTGAGCCAGCTTGCCATTTGGGGTTTGAGTGCTTCTAGTTACCCCTACCGCGGCTATGTGGTGGTCGATATGGAGTTTCCGAAGAAGGTGGCAGGAACACCAACCACCTTGTCAGTTCTAGCGTTGATTTGTCCTGACCCACCCGGTCCAGACCAGACACCTGTGATTGTAGGGACCAACGCTAACACCAGTCTCTCCAAACGGTTGGCTCAACTGCGCGACGATGCATCTGATTTGCCCGTGGCCAACACCCTGGTGATACACAGCACTGGCCCTGAAAAAGAAGGAGACAAGAGCACTTCTGAGTTGCTGAGGGAGGAAGATGATGATGAAGTAGGGTGTGTGACGTGGGAGGGTCCTGGTTCCCTGCTGCTCACTGCAGGAAGCAGCTGTAAAGTCATCTGCAAAGCCACATTAAAGCAGCCACTTCCCAATGAAATCTTAATGGTTGAAGCCTCTCCCATCAACCCTCTTCCTGCAGGTGTGCTGTTACAGCCACTAGTGATACCAAGCAATGCAGTGGACACTAACCAGTTCATAGTTCTTGTCCAGAACGAGTCATTCAAAGATGCCACTATACCAGTTGGTACTGTTCTGGGTCGCCTGTGTATTGCAGATGTCGTGACGACAGTTCCAAAGCAGCAGTCAGACTCTGAGGCATTTGATGCCAGCTTCATCAACTTTGGTGAGTCACCCGTTCCTGAAGAGTGGAAAACAAGACTTCGTCAGAAATTGTGTGAAAGAGCAGATGTCTTCTCGCTACATGAACTGGATGTGGGACTCGCAAAAGGGGTGGATCACACTATTCGTCTGTCAGACCCACGACCGTTTCGCGAACGCTCCAGACGCATTGCTCCCGCAGATATTGATGATGTGCGGCGCCACATCCAGAAGTTGTTAGCCGCAGGCATCATCAAGGAGTCCAAAAGTCCATATGCGTCTCCCATAGTAATTGTCAGGAAGAAGAATGGAGCGATACGGATGTGCATCGACTACCGTACACTCAATAGCCGCACTATTCCTGACCAATATACAACACCACGCATCGATGAGGCTCTGGACTGCCTCTCAGGTAGTCAGTGGTTTTCTGTCTTGGACCTAAGGAGCGGTTACTATCAGATAGCCATGAGTGAAGAGGACAAGGAGAAGACTGCTTTCATCTGCCCTTTAGGGTTCTACCAGTTCGAGCGAATGCCACAGGGCATCACCGGGGCACCCGCGACTTTCCAACGACTGATGGAAAAAGCAGTAGGAGACATGAACTTGCTCCAAGTTCTCGTCTATCTGGATGATCTGATCATTTTTGGAAAGACCCTGGAGGAGCATGAGGAGAGACTGTTGAAGGTTTTGGACAGGCTTAAGGAAGTAGGACTCAAAGTCTCACTTGACAAATGCCAGTTCTGCCAAACAGAGGTCAAGTATGTGGGTCACATAGTGTCGGCAGAGGGTGTCGCAGCCGATCCTGCGAAGATTGAAGCCGTCACTACATGGCCCAAACCCATCAACCTTAAGACCTTGCGATCTTTTTTGGGGTTTTGTGGATATTATCGGCGTTTTATCCACAACTACTCATCTATCGTCCGTTCCCTGACTGACCTCACTAAAGGATACGCCCCCACCCAGCGTGGGAGGAAACCCAAAAAGGGACAGAGTGATGTCTACTTTGATGAACGAGACCCATTTGGAGCCCGGTGGGACCAAGAGTGTACTGAGGCATTTGAGAAGATAAAACATTGCCTCACCAATGCCCCAGTTCTGGCGTTTGCCGACCCCGGCAAACCATATGTAGTGCACGTGGATGCCAGCCTGTCTGGACTTGGCAGTGTTCTTTATCAAGAACACGCAGAGGGACTGAGGCCAGTCGCATTCGCTAGTCGAAAACTAAGCTCTTCAGAAAAGAACTATCCCATTCATCAGTTGGAGTTCCTCTCTCTAAAGTGGGCACTTGTAGAAAAATTCCACGACTATTTATATGGAGCCCGCTTTACAGTACGCACAGACAACAATCCTTTAACGTATGTCCTTACCACAGCGAAGCTTAACGCTACGGGACATCGTTGGCTGTCGGATCTGTCAGTGTATGACTTTGACATTATCTACCGACCTGGCAGGAACAATATTGATGCTGATTTGTTGTCAAGAATGGAGCCACAAGAAGAGGAGACTGAGTGGCGGAGCATCTCCCAGGCTGGAGTTAAATCTATATGCCAGAGAGTCGGAGTCCTTGGCTCTGCAGGAGACTCGCCTAGATACGCAGAACAGCTTGGAGCTCCTCCTGACTGTATTCCAGATGTGTACGCTTTTCCCACACGCATGCAGCTTAACACCTTGGGAAAAATGTCTGTGCTGGAACTGAGGACAGCTCAAGGACAAGATCCCCTGATAGGACCAACGATCCAGGCCCTAAAGTGTGGTCGTTGGCCAGACGACATAAAGTCAAATCCAGAGATGCTGCATATGAAAAGAGAAAAGGGAAAGTTGCTCATGAAAAACGGGTTACTCCACCGTGTGAGTACAAGTCATGCAGGAGAGAAAACTCACCAGCTTGTGCTACCTGCTGAGTTCAAGGCAGTAGTACTAAAGGCTATGCACGATGACTTAGGTCATTTAGGAGTAGAAAGGACCACGGATATGATCAGAACCCGATTCTTCTGGTCCAAGATGGCTAACGATGTGGACCAACATGTCAGAAACTGCGGAGAGTGCGTTCTGAGGAAGACTCCTTGCCAAAGAGCTGCCCCTTTACACCAAATAGTAAGCACCGGACCGATGGACCTGGTGTGCATCGATTTTCTCTCCATGGAGCCTGATTCAAGAGGAATAAGTAATGTGCTAGTTGTTACTGACCATTTTACAAGGTATGCACAAGCTTTTCCAGCCAAGAACCAAAAGGCCATTACTGTTGCCAAGATATTAGTGGAGAAGTATTTCATCCATTATGGCTTACCAGCACGAATCCATTCCGATCAAGGGAGAGACTTTGAGTCACGGCTCATCAAGGAACTGCTGAAGATACTGGGAATACGAAAGTCACGTACTACCCCTTATCACCCGCAAGGTGACCCTCAGCCTGAACGATTTAATCGGACTTTAATGTCCATGCTGGGCACCCTGAACCAAGAGAAAAAGAGACAATGGAGCCAGTATGTGGTACATCTTGTACATGCGTACAACAGTACAAAATGTGACTCTACCGGGTACTCTCCATATTTCCTTATGTTCGGGAGAGAAGCTCGAATCCCAGTGGATGTGTGTTTTGGGACCCGCCCAGATGGAAAAGGAGAAAGTCAGCACTCCTCTTATGTCACAAGACTAAAGAAAGACCTGCAGCAGGCCTACCAAATGGCTGTTGAAGCTTCCAACAAAACTCATCTGCGCAACAAGAAGGCGTATGACAAGAGACTAGGGTTTCAGAACCTAGAGCCAGGTGACCGAGTGTTGCTGAAAAATTTGGGACTCAAAGGGAAGCATAAGCTTGAAAACCGCTGGTGTGATGTTCCCTATGTTGTAGTGGAGAAGATGCCAAACTTACCTGTTTATAAGTTAAAACCGCAGAGTGGCAAAGGCAAGCTGAAAACCTTGCACAGAGATAATCTCTTGCCAATAGGAGAGTTTGTGCGAATCCCAGTGCTGGATAATACCGATGTACGAAGCAGGCCGAAACCTCAAGCACATGTGCACGAGAGGCGTAAGAGAGACACAACCGACCACTCAGTGCAAATGGAGTGTGGAACGTCAACAGAGTCTTCAGACCTCGAGTATGACTACCCTCTTCGGCCATACAGAACATATCTGGAGAGAATAATGCAAAGAAAGGATGAGACAAATACCGACATGCCAGAACAGAGAGGACCTGGAATTCTGTCTGATGACAGTGTCTCTGAGGGAGAGAACCCTCCTCAAGAAGATGATGATCCGGATAGTGCTCCTGAGACTGATTCAGAGCCTGAGTCTGTTTCAAGCGACGAAGATAGACAACAGCCTAGCCGTCCTAACCGAAGTGTGACCCCACCACAAGCTAGGCCTAAAAGAGCAATAAAACCGGTGGTGAAACTTGTTTACGATGAGCCAGGAAAGGCTAGAGACCAACCTCTTACCATAGTACACAGAGGGGTTACCATAAGGATTGGCAAAGGCTAGAGCCAGCTAGTTGAAATACATTCCCCACGTGAGTTGATAAATGGTTCATTAAGTCTGTTGAGGACATCAGACAATTAGAAGGGGGAGGATGTAACCTGGTCATTTAATAAAGCTGATGTTTAAAATAATTTAAGTACAATAAATAAGGTTAAAAGTCAGTTTATAAAAAGATATATCATAAATACGGTTAAAATGTTTATGAGAAGTTTAAAAAAGGGTGCAATGATATAAATATGTTAAAAAGTACTGTGTAGTACGCTGAATGTGAATGTATGATTATTTTATTTGATTAATGGTATTTTATTTTGAAGGCAGTGGCCGTAACAGGAAGTGGTGTGTTTAACCGGAAGTCGGAGCTGATGTGCCAGTGTGTAGCTTGACTACGGAGTCACGATGAAACAGAGTCTTTAGGAGTTTATAAAAGTTTGTAAAAGTGTATTTAAGCATGTAGTTGGTGTTTTGAGACAGTCTGTCCGACTTGTCTGTGCCGGGACATTATCTGCATATCTTCTGTGAGAGGCTGGAGACATTTCTTCCCGAAATGTGTTTGAACAGGTTTTCATGGTATGTATTGGGCGCATTAGCATTAGCCGCTAGCCGCCGCTAGCCGCCGCATTGTTTGTTAGCATCACTAGCTAAGTGAATGAACTTTTAGTCACAGTACAGCTAACTCAGCTTACTAACAAGGCTGTAATTCATGTTTTCCGAAGAGGAGATTTGAAGAAGAAGAAGAAGAAGGAGAGATCCCCGGAGGTTACCGACTGTGCTGTGAGCTACCCGGAGATGGTCTGGAGTGTTTCTGACTGCTCGTGCCCGCTGTTGAGGACGATCCTGGCTGCCATCACCCTTACCAAGGACCACCACACCCTCGCCTGCTGGTTTGAGAGATTTCCTAACCCCAAACTGACTTCACTGTGGGAATAAGGTACCATCTTTATTTATTTCTGCTCAGTTTGAGTGAAACGGCCGTACAGTTTTTGGCTTCACCGTACCCAAGCGTCGCATCAGGCCTGCAACTAAAGGGACTTTTAGGTAGTATCTGCCGGCTAGTGTGAGTGTGGGCCCACTGATTGTGTTTTTGTTTACATACTGATTGTGTTTTGTTTACCTGGTATAGTTGAATACCAGTTGAAGGTTTTGTGAGACAAACCTATATTTCCTTTGACGCAGATTTATCTGCAGTTATTTATTTGAACTGTTTTTTCAGTAAATAATTGAGATTATTTTTCTTACCACTGATTCCAGTGTGATTTTTTGGTTATTTCATCTGTTTAATGTGTTTGCATGTAAGATAGAAAATTACAGAGGTTCAAAAGAGTGAAATCTTAGGAATAATTAGTTTATTTGCAGCGAGTAAAAAACTCAAGACACCTAAAATAGTTAAAAGGTAAAAGCACAGTAAAAATTACCTAACTATTATTGGTTGTATTAAAAGAGTTAAAGAACTCAGGGCCCTTCTCTTATTATTAGGGGATTACTGGGCTACATGCACCAACGTGGCCAATGAGAAGAGCCAGATCCTCATGTCGGTGATGACGTGCGAGGAGTCCCTGGACAAGCTCAAGTCCATGGCTGACGGCCTCATGGAGCCCCTCTCTCTCTCCCTCACACACACTCACTCACTCACTCTCTCTCTCCCTCTCACACACACTTAATTGAAAATGTCTTGTCATGAAAAATGTTTACTAAATGAGAATGCACTTGAATAAATGCACTTCAGCCATTTAAGTGCCTTGAATCGCAGTAGCAGTGTGTTGTGTCATTTCTTCTATATTCAATCTATTCATTATAATGTAATCTACCAGTAATTATAATTATTACGTACTCCGTTTACTAGGGATCACAGAATAGGTAAATGATAGGCAGGTTTTGCAAGTAAAAATATGTTTTAATTTGACCAATGGTTCTTTTGTTCAAGTTGAAATGTACAAGTGATTATTTACAACAGCATGGAAAACAGTTTACAAATTATACCCAAGAACTAAAGTTTATATAAAGAAAATAACTCCAACGTAAACCGAAGAAATAAGCGTAAAGAACTGGACCCTAACCTTAAAATAATAAATCCACTAACTAAACCTAACCTTTAACCAAAACAAGATTACTATAATATTAACTATACTAAACTAACTACTCTAAACCAATCCTCACAAATTAGGCTTTTACATATAACTCAGCACGTCTTCACACATGGGTGGTGTGAGACGACTGACAAAGCGCACTGCTCCAGCAGCAGTTTTGTTGGGGAGAGCGACGCCTCTGGTGGGCGTCGCTCTCCATCAGACCTGCAGCAGCTCCAACTCCTCCCACACCAGTGGACCTGAGCTGACAGGTGAATTAGTAGTGGCCACCTCCAACAGGGAATATATTCGTTCAACTAAACCTCTGTACCCCAGTACCAGATATTCATAAATAGTAGATAGGCAAAAATAGTAAATAGTAAATATTAGATAGAAATAGTAAATAGTAAATATTAGATAGAAATAGTAAATAGTAATCTAGAAATAGTAAATTTACAGGGATGTAACAATAATCATTCATGATATACCATAATTTATAATAATAAACACATGAACAGCATGTGTGAAGAAATAAAGTTTAATGACTTAATAGAAAATGTTTCAGAGGTAACGGTGTGTCATTTCATCCATAAGCAATGTCTCCATCACCATGTAGGCCACAAACCAGCGAGTCGACCTATGGAAAGACAAAAAAAAAGAGCTTTAGAGGTTTTGTTTACATTCACATCCACATGTTTCTAAAAATAGCCACACCAATTAGTCCCATGTCTTTTTTTGACCACCTTTTCTTTTTTTATATATAAAAAATACCAAGTACAAGCTGGCGGGTGTGGGAAAAAAAAAAAATCACTCAAATGAAGCGATCAATGGACAGCAATGCAATAAATAAACCACGATTCAATATCCAACACTCCCAATTAGACAAAACACTTGTATAAAAACGATCATTTAAGTCGTATTTTGTACATTTCCCAAGATTCACCCTGCCACAACACTTCACCACATGGCCTGGCAGCTTTTGACAGCTAATTGACCAATAGTACAGCATGCCCATATTTTCCCACGCCTCCCCCTCCGTGGATTTGATTGACAAATCTTTTACCCAATAATATGCCTTATTTGTCCTACAGTCTACATGCGATTTTGCACTTTGTACGCGTTGAGGCCCGCTCGCAAAGGTCAGCACAGCCGAAGTGCAATGGCTTAGCCTCGCCTTGGGTGAACCACCTTCTTGATCATGGTATCTCCCCTGCCAGGTAAGTATGAGTTGTACAAATCTGGGCTTGGGTGGTCCTTACCACACACACCAAACTCACTGACGGTGTCAGGACGCCATCTATAACCTCTTTTCTTATCGTTTTATTCCATTTTATTTGTTATTTAAGCGTACTCTTAAATTAAATATGATTTGTTATTTACTGTTTAATTGTGTCTTTCCACTTTTAATGTTGATGTAAAGCACTTTGAATGACCTTGTGTTGAATTGTGCTATACAAATAAACTTGCCTTGCCTTGCCTTGCCTTGCCTTGCCTTGCCTAAAACAGTGAATGTATAAACTCCGATGTTGGGATCACGATTGCCCCTACCGTGAGGCAGGAGAACTACGTGCCTCACTGTCCGCCTCTCTGCAGCCGCTTTCCGACTCAAGAAACACTTACAGTGGAGAAAAGCTGTATATTAAATAAACTATGTCAATTCAGTTCATACAGCAAAAGTGTTTGAACACTTTAATAGTTACAATACGGTCTCACTGCCAGCACAGTTAGCCGAGTGGCTGTGCAATCCATGGTGAGGCTCATCTGGCTGTAGCCTCTCTTTTCAATATGTGAACAGTAAACGTCGAATTTCAGCCATTTTGAATTTTAAAAAAGACATGTAAAATTGGAGAAGTTAAATGGAAAATAACTTTACAGTCAATTCACTGGATAAACAAAACCTTGAAGACATTTCTTTCATTTTCCATTATTTCTTTGCAGATGACTTTTGAATTGTGGAGTCTCCTAGCTGCCAATTGTCATTGATAACAGACATGATATTTATTGATGAGTTATTTTCTATTCAACATTTGATCAGGGGAGAGCGCGAACGCAGTCCCCCACTACCACAAATTATGCAGTAGAGATTCCCACATTTGGGGAATTCACAAAGGTCAGCACAGCCGAAGTGCAATGGCTTAGCCTTGGGTGAACCACCTTCTTGATCATGGTATCTCCCCTGCCAGGTAAGTATGAGTTGTACAAATCTGGGTTTGGGTGGTCCATACCACACACACCAAACTCACTGACGGTGTCAGGACGCCATCTATAACCTCTTTTCTTATCGTTTTATTCCATTTTGTTTGTTATTTAAGCGTACTCTTAAATTAAATATGATTTGTTATTTACTGTTTAATTGTGTCTTTCCACTTTTAATGTTGATGTAAAGCACTTTGAATGACCTTGTGTTGACTTGTGCTATACAAATAAACTTGCCTTGCCTTGCCTTGCCTTGCCTTGCCTTGCCTTGCCTTGCCTTGCCTTGCCTTGCCTTGCCTTGCCTTGCCTAAAACTAAAACCTCTTTTCTTATCATTTTTGTCAAACCCCTGGCAAAACAAAAAGGAAAGGAAATAACTGAAGAACAAGACACAGACAGCAACATCAGCTTGCCCTGAGATTTCAGTGGGGAAACTCAGACTGATAAACTGGATAAACACAGCTTTTTCTTTTGCACAGTCTCAAAAAAGCTCGGCCGTTAGACCGAGCCCCCAAAAATATGGTCAACTCATTGACGTTACTCTCCACGGAAGTCTTTAGTAAAAGGCGAAAGACTTGTGCGTTATGAAGAGAAACACGAGCAAGTACGGAAAAGTGCACGGGAGCGGCAGCCTAGGCACCTGTACTCCTGGTGAGCTCTACGGATCCCCGGAGCCACGCCTCTTCGGCCTGACATCGTCCTATTATCGAAGGCCTGGCCGGCCTCAGGCGCAGGACAGAGATTTGCTCCTCCCCCTTCGGTGGCACCACCAGGGCCGTATTACACGTTTGTGACGTCGCCTCTTCTTTTTCTTCAAGCTGAAGCTGCAAGGAACAACACCGCCTGAGGCAAGGCTCGGTGCTCCTCAGCTGCTGAGCCACTGCGTTATTTTATTATTTTTTTACAAGAGAAAGAAAGCGAAGCGTGCACCATTCCCGGCGGCACTGCAGTACCGGGGCGATGCTTGGAGTGAACGGAGCTAGCTCCTTTTTCAACTCCCGCTGCCAAAAATCGGCTTAATATGTTGTCCTCATATAGAGGACATATCAGATATTAAACTGATAAGAACAGATACTACACTTGATCTTAGCCAAAAGGCCGAGAAGCGATAACTCCAAAGTGTTGCTTGACCGCAGCACCTTCCTGGCACGGCGTGCACTTGTGTCGGTTCCCTTTGTCCCAAACGCCTAGATGGCCGGCTCCCTTTGCAGCTCCGCCCTCTGACACGCACCTGTAGCAGGTTCACCTGAGGAAATGGTTGAAGTGGAAATGAAATAACAAAAAGGAAAGGAAAGAACTGAAGAACAAGACACAGACAGCAACATCAGCTTGCCCTGAGATTTCAGTGGGCAAACTCAGACTGACCTCTTGGTCACAGCTTTTTCTTTTGTACAGTCTCAAAAAAGCTCGGCCGTTAGACCGAGCCCCCAAAAAATATGGTCAACTCATTGACGTTACTCTCCACGGAAGTCTTTAGTAAAAGGCGAAAGACTTGTGCGTTATGAAGAGAAACACGAGCAAGTATGGAAAAGAGCACGGGAGCGGCAGCCTAGGCACGTGAGCCGCGTCACTGTACTCCTGGTGAGCTCTACGGATCCCCGGGGCCACGCCTCTTCGGCCTGACATCGTCCTATTATCGAAGGCCTGGCCGGCCTCAGGCGCCGGACAGAGATTTGCTCCTCCCCCTTCGGTGGCACCACCAGGGCCGTATTACACGTTTGCGACGTCGCCTCTTCTTTTTCTTCAAGCTGAAGCTGCAAGGAACAACACCGCCTGAGGCAAGGCTCGGTGCTCCTCAGCTGCTGAGCCACTGCGTTATTTTATTATTTTTTTACAAGAGAAAGAAAGCGAAGCGTGCACCATTCCCGGCGGCACTGCAGTACCGGGGCGATGCTTGGAGTGAACGGAGCTAGCTCCTTTTTCAACTCCCGCTGCCAAAAATCGGCTTAATATGTTGTCCTCATATAGAGGACATATCAGATACTAAACTTGATCTTAGCCAAAAGGCCGAGAAGCGATAACTCCAAAGTGTTGCTTGACCGCAGCACCTTCCTGGCACGGCGTGCACTTGTGTCGGTTCCCTTTGTCCCAAACGCCTAGATGGCCGGCTCCCTTTGCAGCTCCGCCCTCTGACACGCACCTGTAGCAGGCTCACCTGAGGAAATGGTTGAAGTGGAAATGAAATAACAAAAAGGAAAGGAAAGAACTGAAGAACAAGACACAGACAGCAACATCAGCTTGCCCTGAGATTTCAGTGGGCAAACTCAGACTGACCTCTCGGTCACGGCTTTTTCTTTTGCACAGTCTCAAAAAAGCTCGGCCGTTAGACCGAGCCCCCAAAAATATGGTCAACTCATTGACGTTACTCTCCACGGAAGTCTTTAGTAAAAGGCGAAAGACTTGTGCGTTATGACGAGAAACACGAGCAAGTACGGAAAAGTGCACGGGAGCGGCAGCCTAGGCACGTGAGCCGCGTCACTGTATTCCTGGTGAGCTCTACGGATCCCCGGGGCCACGCCTCTTCGGCCTGACATCGTCCTATTATCGAAGGCCTGGCCGGCCTCAGGCGCAGGACAGAGATTTGCTCCTCCCCCTTCGGTGGCACCACCAGGGCCGTATTACACGTTTGCGACGTCGCCTCTTCTTTTTCTTCAAGCTGAAGCTGCAAGGAACAACACCGCCTGAGGCAAGGCTCGGTGCTCCTCAGCTGCTGAGCCACTGCGTTATTTTATTATTTTTTTACAAGAGAAAGAAAGCGAAGCGTGCACCATTCCCGGCAGCACTGCAGTACCGGGGCGATGCTTGGAGTGAACGGAGCTAGCTCCTTTTTCAACTCCCGCTGCCAAAAATCGGCTTAATATGTTGTCCTCATATAGAGGACATATCAGATATTAAACTGATAAGAACAGATACTACACTTGATCTTAGCCAAAAGGCCGAGAAGCGATAACTCCAAAGTGTTGCTTGACCGCAGCACCTTCCTGGCACGGCGTGCACTTGTGTCGGTTCCCTTTGTCCCAAACGCCTAGATGGCCGGCTCCCTTTGCAGCTCCGCCCTCTGACACGCACCTGTAGCAGGCTCACCTGAGGAAATGGTTGAAGTGGAAATGAAATAACAAAAAGGAAAGGAAAGAACTGAAGAACAAGACACAGACAGCAACATCAGCTTGCCCTGAGATTTCAGTGGGCAAACTCAGACTGACCTCTCGGTCACGGCTTTTTCTTTTGCACAGTCTCAAAAAAGCTCGGCCGTTAGACCGAGCCCCCAAAAATATGGTCAACTCATTGACGTTACTCTCCACGGAAGTCTTTAGTAAAAGGCGAAAGACTTGTGCGTTATGAAGAGAAACACGAGCAAGTACGGAAAAGTGCACGGGAGCGGCAGCCTAGGCACGTGAGCCGCGTCACTGTACTCCTGGTGAGCTCTACGGATCCCCGGGGCCACGCCTCTTCGGCCTGACATCGTCCTATTATCGAAGGCCTGGCCGGCCTCAGGCGCAGGACAGAGATTTGCTCCTCCCCCTTCGGTGGCACCACCAGGGCCGTATTACACGTTTGCGACGTCGCCTCTTCTTTTTCTTCAAGCTGAAGCTGCAAGGAACAACACCGCCTGAGGCAAGGCTCGGTGCTCCTCAGCTGCTGAGCCACTGCGTTATTTTATTATTTTTTTACAAGAGAAAGAAAGCGAAGCATGCACCATTCCCGGCGGCACTGCAGTACCGGGGCGATGCTTGGAGTGAACGGAGCTAGCTCCTTTTTCAACTCCCGCTGCCAAAAATCGGCTTAATATGTTGTCCTCATATAGAGGACATATCAGATATTAAACTGATAAGAACAGATACTAAACTTGATCTTAGCCAAAAGGCCGAGAAGCGATAACTCCAAAGTGTTGCTTGACCGCAGCACCTTCCTGGCACGGCGTGCACTTGTGTCGGTTCCCTTTGTCCCAAACGCCTAGATGGCCGGCTCCCTTTGCAGCTCCGCCCTCTGACACGCACCTGTAGCAGGCTCACCTGAGGAAATGGTTGAAGTGGAAATGAAATAACAAAAAGGAAAGGAAAGAACTGAAGAACAAGACACAGACAGCAACATCAGCTTGCCCTGAGATTTCAGTGGGCAAACTCAGACTGACCTCTCGGTCACGGCTTTTTCTTTTGCACAGTCTCAAAAAAGCTTGGCCGTTAGACCGAGCCCCCAAAAATATGGTCAACTCATTGATGTTACTCTCCACGGAAGTCTTTAGTAAAAGGCGAAAGACTTGTGCGTTATGAAGAGAAACACGAGCAAGTACGGAAAAGTGCACGGGAGCGGCAGCCTAGGCACGTGAGCCGCGTCACTGTACTCCTGGTGAGCTCTACGGATCCCCGGGGCCACGCCTCTTCGGCCTGACATCGTCCTATTATCGAAAGCCTGGCCGGCCTCAGGCGCAGGACAGAGATTTGCTCCTCCCCCTTCGGTGGCACCACCAGGGCCGTATTACACGTTTGCGACGTCGCCTCTTCTTTTTCTTCAAGCTGAAGCTGCAAGGAACAACACCGCCTGAGGCAAGGCTCGGTGCTCCTCAGCTGCTGAGCCACTGCGTTATTTTATTATTTTTTTACAAGAGAAAGAAAGCGAAGCGTGCACCATTCCCGGTGGCACTGCAGTACCGGGGCGATGCTTGGAGTGAACGGAGCTAGCTCCTTTTTCAACTCCCGCTGCCAAAAATCGGCTTAATATGTTGTCCTCATATAGAGGACATATCAGATATTAAACTGATAAGAACAGATTTTTTTCTTTCGAAAAGATTTATTGATACTGGATCATTGGATCATCACAACATAAGCTTCCAATATTAACATTACAATTTTACAACTTACATATCACTATTACATGCAACAATTTAATAAATTAGTGACCTTAAAACCTGTTTTTCAAACAATTGTAAATGGTAAAAAGGATAAAAAAATCAACATTTCCTTGTGTAAAAGGCTTATGTTCCAGTGTGAGTGACTGCGTTCAATGTCCATGTTCAGTAAAAAGGAGTGCATTAAATAAAATGTGTCCAATTCCCTCGTTGTACAGAAGCGGGGTGAGTCCCTACCAAGGATGACTCATTCCGCCGCCCCAAACAGTAGCTCTCTCGGTTCCTGTCACAGTGCTCAGAGGGGATCCCCCCCTGCTGCTCCTTCCCACCAGCCTCGCCCGGAGAGCCAGGCCGTTGCTGCTTTGACCTTTCTGTGTGTTGCTCCGGCTCCTTCGTCCGAATGGGCACAGAGGCGATGCTTCTTTGTGGCTGTATCCTAGGCCTACCGCCTGCAGCACCGGCCAGTTGGACCATTGCTGCGGCCATCTGGAGTACAGCCACGGGGGTATCTGCTTGTGCTTTCTTACCAGCAAGTTCCTGGAGGTCCACATAGCGTCTTTGATGGCGGTCAGGGCGAGCCACTGCTTGGCAAAGTATTTTCCTTTCAGGTTAACCCTCTGGCTCACCCCATACAGCACTAGCTGTGCTGTTAGGACCTCCCTTGCTGGTAAGTACGGGAATTACAAGGAGCCGGCCATTGCCCACTGGTCTACGGCAGCGCTGCACTCCCAGAACAGGTGCCTCACCGACTCAGGTGCGCTACAACCTTGTCGGGGGCAGATGGAGATCGCCGACATTCCTCGGGAGTGCATGACGACCTGACCGGGAGGATCTCATGAGCCATCATCGATGACAGGTCCCGGAGTCTGTTTGGGAGGGCGGAACGGTCCACATTGCGCCAAACTGTGGAGGACTCACCAAATGTGAGCCGCCGCACTGGACACACTGGTTTCCGCTCCTGCACAAACGAGGTCAGACAGCGGTGGTTAGATAAAATATGTAACACTCTGGGTTCTAACTCTCGATTTCCATTTCTAAACTTGATTGTGAAAATGAGAGTCATGAGTATGGTTTTTTTTTAAAAAAAGGCAACAGGTATGAAGTTTTAAAAGACTAAAACTGTCATTTAACACATTATAAAAAAACGTAAGAGGAATCGTTATCCAATTTCATGTGAATTGAGCTCCTCCTTCACTTCTATGGGTGAGAAGTGCAGAGGTCGAGCTCGATTCCCCACTCGGACTCTGGGCGTTGGCCTCTGCTGTAAGGTACAGTTAAGTTTTGTGTCCCTAGGGGTTGATTGCAGAGCTAATGTTAAAAAGGAGACCTCATTTGGGGAATTGGGGGGGAAAACTCTGGGTTCCTCCACAAATGAATTGTCTGAGGATATCCCAGCTTTTCCCCTCTTCTCTGAAACAATTGGCGAATCAGAGGACAATTCTGATGCAGGCCTCTTGGTTTGCTGGGCCCCGGGGAGGGAGGCATCATCGCTATCATCCTGTGGTTGGACTTCTCCACATTCTGAACTAGCTCCGCCCTCTGCCTGCATCACATCATCTTCCTCGGAACTCTCCATTGGTGTGAGTGTTGCAGGCCCCTCCCCTGCTCCCGCCTCACCTGATCCCTCTCCTCCAATCACAGGATTTGGCGGGAGATTTGAATTTTCCTGCCCAGCTTCTTCAATTAGCTCAATTACCGGTTCCTCTCGTCCGTTTTGTTTGTCCTTTTCTGCGTCCTTTCCCTTCGCAGCTTTCAGTTTGTTGGCAAAAGATTTTGGGCAATCTCTGAAGAGGTGGTTTGTCTCCCCACAAAGATTGCACTTTCTGCCATTGGTGCACTCCTCAAAGGTGTGCCCAATTTCTCTGCATTTCCCACATACTACCTGCTTACACGCTTCTGCAAGATGCCCATGCTCGCCACACTTGCGGCAAAGCTTGGGCTGACCCTGATAGTGAATATAGCCCCTGTTGTTACCCAGAACTATCACTGATGGCAGATGTTTCAGGCCTTGAAAGCCCTGGGGGTCTTGCCATTGTTGGATGGGGACCCTCCAGGCACAGTTCCAAATGCCATCTTCATCTCTCACTTTGATAGCCTGGCTTTTAACAGTGCAATATCTCCCCAACCATAAACAAATGTCATCTGCATTGACAGTTTCATTGAACATTCTGACAATAACCGTTTTCAAGGTATTGTCAGTCAGTTTCTCAACTTCAAATGCATCAAACTGGGGTTTCACATTTTCAAAGCGTGTCCAAAACTCTTTTAGTAGCATGGCAGTACGGAAACTAAGGTCAAAGCCTTTGTTAAAGGGTAGGGTCAAAATGCAATTTAACTGTTCCGGGCTAAAACCCAAGGCTTTCTGGACAAGTCTCCTGGAGAAGTCTAACCTCGACATCTCCAGGAGCTTTCCATCCACAACCTTAAGGTTGAATCGGACACTGTGGTGCCTCCGCATGCCGGCATGGCTAGCCGACATGGTGGAGGCACCACCTGTGAAAAGGCTCAAAAGAACTAAAACCTTTAAAAAGCAATAAAAGCCCTAAAACCGTAATACTAAAACAAATAGACAATAAAATATACAATAAGTGAAGGAACAACACTTACCTTACATCACGACAATGATTTCCTGGCTGTGAAGATCTAGCAACTATACTCAGTTGAAGCACTTCACATAAGGAAAAAAAAAGAGAATAGTCTCCCCAAAGAAAGAAGGAACCAATGCCACAACAGGCAAGGATTCCCACTAACAGCAGGAGGCGATCGCAGTCTTAGCCAAAAGGCCGAGAAGCGATAACTCCAAAGTGTTGCTTGACCGCAGCACCTTCCTGGCACGGCGTGCACTTGTGTCGGTTCCCTTTGTCCCAAACGCCTAGATGGCTGGCTCCCTTTGCAGCTCCGCCCTCTGACACGCACCTGTAGCAGGCTCACCTGAGGAAATGGTTGAAGTGGAAATGAAATAACAAAAAGGAAAGGAAAGAACTGAAGAACAAGACACAGACAGCAACATCAGCTTGCCCTGAGATTTCAGTGGGCAAACTCAGACTGACCTCTTGGTCACAGCTTTTTCTTTTGCACAGTCTCAAAAAAGCTCGGCCGTTAGACCGAGCCCCAAAAAATATGGTCAACTCATTGACGTTACTCTCCACGGAAGTCTTTAGTAAAAGGCGAAAGACTTGTGCGTTATGAAGAGAAACACGAGCAAGTACGGAAAAGTGCACAGGAGCGGCAGCCTAGGCACGTGAGCCGCGTCACTGTACTCCTGGTGAGCTCTACGGATCCCCGGGGCCACGCCTCTTCGGCCTGACATCGTCCTATTATCGAAGGCCTGGCCGGCCTCAGGCGCAGGACAGAGATTTGCTCCTCCCCCTTCGGTGGCACCACCAGGGCCGTATTACACGTTTGTGACGTCGCCTCTTCTTTTTCTTCAAGCTGAAGCTGCAAGGAACAACACCGCCTGAGGCAAGGCTCGGTGCTCCTCACCTGCTGAGCCACTGCGTTATTTTATTATTTTTTTACAAGAGAAAGAAAGCGAAGCGTGCACCATTCCCGGCGGCACTGCAGTACCGGGGCGATGCTTGGAGTGAACGGAGCTAGCTCCTTTTTCAACTCCCGCCGCCAAAAATCGGCTTAATATGTTGTCCTCATATAGAGGACATATCAGATATTAAACTGATAAGAACAGATACTACACTTGATCTTAGCCAAAAGGCCGAGAAGCGATAACTCCAAAGTGTTGCTTGACCGCAGCACCTTCCTGGCACGGCGTGCACTTGTGTCGGTTCCCTTTGTCCCAAACGCCTAGATGGCCGGCTCCCTTTGCAGCTCCGCCCTCTGACACGCACCTGTAGCAGGCTCACCTGAGGAAATGGTTGAAGTGGAAATGAAATAACAAAAAGGAAAGGAAAGAACTGAAGAACAAGACACAGACAGCAACATCAGCTTGCCCTGAGATTTCAGTGGGCAAACTCAGACTGACCTCTTGGTCACAGCTTTTTCTTTTGCACAGTCTCAAAAAAGCTCGGCCGTTAGACCGAGCCCCCAAAAATATGGTCAACTCATTGACGTTACTCTCCACGGAAGTCTTTAGTAAAAGGCGAAAGACTTGTGCGTTATGAAGAGAAACACGAGCAAGTACGGAAAAGTGCACGGGAGCGGCAGCCTAGGCACGTGAGCCACTGTACTCCTGGTGAGCTCTACGGATCCCCGGGGCCACGCCTCTTCGGCCTGACATCGTCCTATTATCGAAGGCCTGGCCGGCCTCAGGCGCAGGACAGAGATTTGCTCCTCCCCCTTCGGTGGCACCACCAGGGCCGTATTACACGTTTGTGACGTCGCCTCTTCTTTTTCTTCAAGCTGAAGCTGCAAGGAACAACACCGCCTGAGGCAAGGCTCGGTGCTCCTCACCTGCTGAGCCACTGCGTTATTTTATTATTTTTTTACAAGAGAAAGAAAGCGAAGCGTGCACCATTCCCGGCGGCACTGCAGTACCGGGGCGATGCTTGGAGTGAACGGAGCTAGCTCCTTTTTCAACTCCTGCTGCCAAAAATCGGCTTAATATGTTGTCCTCATATAGAGGACATATCAGATATTAAACTGATAAGAACAGATACTACACTTGATCTTAGCCAAAAGGCCGAGAAGCGATAACTCCAAAGTGTTGCTTGACCGCAGCACCTTCCTGGCACGGCGTGCACTTGTGTCGGTTCCCTTTGTCCCAAACGCCTAGATGGCCGGCTCCCTTTGCAGCTCCGCCCTCTGACACGCACCTGTAGCAGGCTCACCTGAGGAAATGGTTGAAGTGGAAATGAAATAACAAAAAGGAAAGGAAAGAACTGAAGAACCAGACACAGACAGCAACATCAGCTTGCCCTGAGATTTCAGTGGGCAAACTCAGACTGACCTCTTGGTCACAGCTTTTTCTTTTGCACAGTCTCAAAAAAGCTCGGCCGTTAGACCGAGCCCCAAAAAATATGGTCAACTCATTGACGTTACTCTCCACGGAAGTCTTTAGTAAAAGGCGAAAGACTTGTGCGTTATGAAGAGAAACACGAGCAAGTACGGAAAAGTGCACAGGAGCGGCAGCCTAGGCACGTGAGCCGCGTCACTGTACTCCTGGTGAGCTCTACGGATCCCCGGGGCCACGCCTCTTCGGCCTGACATCGTCCTATTATCGAAGGCCTGGCCGGCCTCAGGCGCAGGACAGAGATTTGCTCCTCCCCCTTCGGTGGCACCACCAGGGCCGTATTACACGTTTGTGACGTCGCCTCTTCTTTTTCTTCAAGCTGAAGCTGCAAGGAACAACACCGCCTGAGGCAAGGCTCGGTGCTCCTCAGCTGCTGAGCCACTGCGTTATTTTATTATTTTTTTACAAGAGAAAGAAAGCGAAGCGTGCACCATTCCCGGCGGCACTGCAGTACCGGGGCGATGCTTGGAGTGAACGGAGCTAGCTCCTTTTTCAACTCCCGCTGCCAAAAATCGGCTTAATATGTTGTCCTCATATAGTGGACATATCAGATATTAAACTGATAAGAACAGATACTACAC